>NW_025533631.1:0-300497 GCF_020615455.1 Coregonus clupeaformis
CACCTATTCCACCGGAGATAGGGTCTGGTTGGCCACACGGGATCTTCCGTTACGGACTGAGTCTAGGAAGTTGTTACCCAAGTTCATTGGTCCGTTTGTGGTGGAGAAGGTGATCAATCCGGTGGCAGTTCGACTCAAACTCCCGAGGACGCTCAGAGTCCATCCCACCTTTCATGTCTCCTGCCTCAAGCCTGTTTTCCTCAGTCCTCTGTTGCCTCCTCCGCCTCCTCCTCCTCCTCCTCGGATGATCGGAGGTGGTCCTGCCTACACGGTGCGTCGCATCATGGATTCCAGACGGGCGGGGCCGGGGTTTCCAGTATCTCGTGGACTGGGAGGGGTATGGTCCTGAAGAGAGGAGTTGGATTCCGCGCGACAGGTCCTAGATGCTGACCTCATCAGTGACTTCTACCGCCTCCATCCTGGCGCTCCGGGGAGTCCGCCCGGTGGCGTTCAGTCGGAGGGGGGTACTGTAACGATCCCGGCAGTCTGAGTCGGGTCCTGTCTGGTGACTAGTTTTTCTGTTCGTGATCTCCAGTTTCCCGAGGGTTCGGGAACGCTCCGGGGAGCTCTCTTGATTTCCGCACCTGCATCCCATCAGCAATCTGCACACCTGGTCCTGATCATCACCCTTCTTAGGCTCTGGCCTAACATCCATTCCCTGCCGGATCGTTAGCCATGAACAGTAGGTTTACCAGAGTATCAGTCTTAGAGCCTAGCGTTAGTTTTGTTGTTTTTGCACCTTGTTGGTTTGTTGCTTACTTACCCCCGTTTTGTTCCATCTGCAGTCACCCGTCCGGAACCTTCATCCAACCTCTGCCCGGTGGTCGGCGGCTGCCGACCCAGGATGGGATCAACCACTGCACCCCCAACAACTAATCAACGCCGCCCGCTCTGTTCCCTGGATTATTCAGCATCACTCTTGAATTTGTAATAAACACTCACCTTCGTTTCAACTTACCTTGTCCTGGTCTGCTTCTGGGTTCTGGCTTAGCAACTCGTGACACTTTTTTCCCCCACTGTATCTATATAAGGTCCCACAGTTGACAGTGCATGTCAGAGCAAAAACCAAGTCATGAGGTCGAAGGAATTGTCCGTAGAGCTTCGAGACAGGATTGTGTCGAGGCAAAGATCTGGGGAAGGGTACCAAAACATTTCTGCAGTGTTGAAGGTCCCCAAGTACACAGTGGCCTCCATCATTCTTAAATGGAAGAAGTTTGGAACCACCAAGACTGTTCCTAGAGCTGGCCGCCCGGCCAAACTGAGCAATCGGGGGAGAAGGGCCTTGGTCAGGGAGGTGACCAAGAACCCGATAGTGACTCTGATAGAGGTCTAGAGTTCCTCTGTGGATATGGGAGAACCTTCCAGAAGGACATGCATCTCTGCAGCACTCCACCAATCAGGCCTTTATGGTAAAGTGGCCAGACGGAAGCCACTCCTCAGTAAAAGGCACATGACAGCCCGCTTGGAGTTTGCCAAAACGCACCTAAGAACTCTCAGACCATGAGAAACAATAAAGTTTGTGACGCCAAATTGTTGTGGGAATTCTACACAGGGACACTCGAAGTCAATCTTAAATGAATCATTCTTTATTATCAGAGTGCTGGAGAGGTTCCAACCAACTCAATGCGCCAAGTACACATGTCGATCAGGACCTCCAATGGGGCAGTCCCGTTAGTTATCTTACCTACTTACATAGAAAGTAATATTTGCATGATTTAGCTTATTCATTATTCATCATTAATTCATCATTAATGTTTGCTTCATTCATATGACTGACCATTATTGGTTCATGCATGTGACAGACCAATACCTTACGAGGCTTCTTCTCTCCAACCTGAGACCTTGAAACTGAGATATCGTTCTCAAAACAAGGGTCTGGGCGTACTGCCAAATCGCAGATTCTACAGTGAGGATTTCTCCCAGGCACGTTCAATCAGTCACTTGCATGAACACAGAAAAAAGCACAAACATAAAAATGTCCATCCCACTACATACAGTAACTATCCTAGTTTTCCCTGGAAACTCACATTACAGCTCTATTGGACTGCTGTTTTCACACAGTGTGTAGCTGGGTTTACGATAGTTTTCTTTTGCACTACTTTACAGTAAAACAGTAACTATCTTAGTTCCCTTGGAAACTCACATCTCAACTCTATTACACTGATGATTTTAGTGTGTAGCTTTGTTTACTATAGTTAAATTGCAAAACTTTACAGTACAGACAGTAACTATCCTGGTTTCCAGTAACTATCCTAGTTTTCCTGGGAAACTGACTTTTCAGCTATATTATACTACAGTATTGCACAGTGTGTAGCTGGGTTTACTATAGTTTTTCTGTTGCACTACTTTACAGTACAGACAGTAACTATACTAGTTTCCATTGGAAACTCACATTACAGCTCTATTACACTGCTGTTTTTCACACAGTGCGTAGCTGGGCTGGTGCTCGATAGTTTCTTTGTTACGCTACTTACAGTACATACAGTAACTATCCTAGTTAGTTTCCCTTGGAAACTCACAACTCAGCTCTATTACACTCAAGGTTTCAGTGTATAGCTGGGTTTACTATAGTTCTGTTACACTACTTTACAGTACAGACAATAACTATCCTAGTTTCCCTTAGAAACTCACATAACAGCTAGATTACACTGCTGGTTTTACGCAGTGTGTAGCTGGGGGTCCCATATTTTTATGTTACACTGCAGGGTATACACTACCCCAGTGGCGGCTCCTGAAAAAATTCTCAGGGGGGGCAATTTTTCTGATGATTTAGGTGACCTACACACATTTTAAAAAAGATATGTCCAGCAACAACATGAAGACAGGGGCAGCATATAAGTCAATACTGATATACACATTACTTGCTTCAAAAAGGCCTCATGGTTGAATTGGAAATATGTGCACCTGAGCAAGCAGGAGCTTTTGATAGAGGCTACTGAAAACATTGATGCAAGTTATTGGTAATAAGAAATTTTTATAGACTTCCATATTCTGCCCTCTTGTATAGATTTGTGAAAATGAACAGTGATAGACATTTTGCCTGAAAACAGAATTTGAAAATAATTTCTAGAAAAGGTAAACACAGCTATCTGTATGGCTTTGTAAATATGAACAACCATATTCTGGCCAATTGTATAATTTGTAAAAAAAATTGTTTACTTTTTTAAAAATGAAAAATAACAATTTTAAACAACATCAACTGTGAACTGATTTGGGCGTGTGTGTGTTAAAGAGACAGACAGGGAGGGACAAAGAGAGAGAGAGGCTACATTACTTGTACTGAAACTGTTCTCTTCTCTCTTTCAATGCAGCAAAGCGGTCAATGACTTTCTCATTGAAATCAGGCATGCTGAGGACTAGTTTACTAGTTACTTTTTAGCTTGCTGCATGATCAAATTCAGCTGATGCGCATAGCAATGCACGTAATGGCCTTTCTTGAAATGCTCACGCACCTTTTGCCTTCTCTCGCCTCATCACACTGGCTCCATCGTAGCTTGCGCAATGAGTTTGACTTTCACGTCGTCGGCAAAAGACCGTTCAGTCTCTCCAAAAGCACACTGGCGATTGAGACTGAGGTTGATTCCGAGATGGGAAGGAACTCAAAAAAGCGCTCCTGCACTTTGTGGTTGTCTCTTTGATGTGAACTTCTTTCAAAGAGACAATCGAGTTGCACTGAACGCTATAGCCATCTTGATAGTAGTACGTGAATTGATTGATGCTGCTACCCGCTCTTTTCTTAGTTACGTTCATGGTTACGTTACGTATGACGAAAGCGCGTAAGTGCAAGCCCTCAGAAACCCATAGAGATTGTATTGAAAGCTCTGAAATTTGAAAAAAATTGATTTTACATGGGGAGTCTATGACAGACTTCTGGGCGATTTTCAACCTGACTGAAATCGCCCCCCAAAAGGGGGGGCCATTTGAAGCACGACTTTAGCCTGATTGGACATTTAGTGGCAGTGTGGCACTGTGGCAGATCAGACGTCTAGATTACAACACTGATAACTACTGTTGCCGTGATATAATTGATTAGAAAAAAAATCCCTTCCTTTTCCCGTTTGGCAGTGCGTCGCCCATATCGCCCTATTGAACACACCGCCCCTGCACTACCCTTCTCTTCTTACCACAGAGAGAAACGACCATTTCCAGTATGGCGTTTGGCCTTGAGAAATGCAAGGTGTCCCTGACCACAGGCAGTGGACTGCATCTAAGAAGGGTGGCACTCTGCAGTCATCCTGAGGTGCTTGTCGCCGGCATGGGTAGCTTCTCACAGGCCCAAAGGCCAAGCTGAGAGAGGCAAGTCCCCATGGGTACTGAATACAGTGATGGAAGGCTACGAACTCCAATTCCGATACCGGCCACCGCTATAGTTCTGGCGCCTCTAATGTTTCAGGGTCTTCTAGTGTTGACACACTGGTTGACTGAATGTTTCCGAATGAGTTCATATGAAAGGAGTGTCAACCTACATCCTAACGTCTCATTCTGGCCAAGGGTTCTGTCTGACAGACACGTTAACTGGCCATTACAGTTGTCCACATACGCCCCTCTCGTTGTTGCGGGTGAACTAGGGGCTTCCCACAGTTTGTTGTGCCCGACTAGTGCAATGGACACTTACTTTTCATAGAAACAGGCAATACGAAAGCTTTTGCCTTTTGCTGTGGTGGCACATTCTAGGAGTAACTGCCTTTCCTGGACGATTGGATAGTCTACCCCATCCAGGGAACAGGCCACAACAGACACGAGGACCCTCTTAAACCACATTTGAGTTCTCAGCCTCATCATAAACTAGGAGAAGAGTCACCTGACCCCCTCACAGAAGGTGATCTTCCCCGGGATGTCCATAGACTCGACTCTCATGAGGGAACGTCTCCCTCAGGTGAGAGTAACAAAATCCTATCCTACCTCAACCGTTTCTTGCTCGGACGAGCCATGTCGGTGTTAGAGTGCCAACAGTTACTCGGCCTACTGACAGTGGCTTCACTGTTGGTTCCGCTGGGCATTCTCAATCAGGCCACTCCAGCGATGGTTCAACTCCCACGGCCGGCATCCAAAACAACACAGACACCATCAACCTTTGGTGATGATTGCATGTTTGAGGACCCTATCGAAGTGGCTATCCTGCTCCTTCCTGTTAAAGGGGGTGAGAAGATCAGAGTCAACAGCAGAGACAGCATTTCCTGGTCAATGGCTCGGGAGCTCTTGCCGTGGGCCCAGACACGCTTGGCATCACTTTGAGCAACACATATCCCCGGCATCCTGAACAATGCAGCAGACATGCTTTTGAGAGACGGCCCGCCGGAGCGGGACTAGAGTCTACACCCTCAGGTGGTGCTACAGCTTTGGGACAGTTTCGGGAGAGCACAAGTGGACCTGTTTGCATCTCAGGAGAACACTCATTGCCCCAGCTGGTTCTCGATGTCGGACCCTAAAGGCCCTCTGGGTCTGGACACCCTCACTCACGATTGGCCAGCAACAATGCTTTACGCATTCCCATCACAGCTACGCTAGACAGGGTCATCTTGATGGGCCACAAGCTGCTCTTGATAGTTCCATGCTGGCCGAGACCACCATGGTTCAGCCTCCTGTTGTCCCTCCTCTTGAGGACCCCATGGCAGCTGCCCCTGATGCCCGACCTGCTCTTTCAAGCTGGGGGGACACTGTGGCATCCAGACCCGCACCGCCTCCAGCTTCGGGCTTGGCCTCTGAGAGGCGTTAGTGGACCAGTCTTTCAGGACAATGTGGTGAACACGTTACGGAGAGCCATGGCTTCTTCCACCAATGCGTCATATCAAATGTGGTGGGCCATATTCTGTACCTGGTGTGAGAGTCATATGTGCAAATGGTTTTACGTTTTTTACCGGCATCCACATTGAGAGTGTATTTAGCCGCTATCTCGGCATGCCATGACGACGGCCAAGAGGGACCCATGGGTGGCTACCCATTTCCCTCCAAATTTATGAAAGGAGTTCGACGTCTGTGTCCAGCAATGGCCCGCTTGGTGCCAAGCTGGAACTTTGACGTGGTGCTGTCAGTGCTTGCTAAGCTGCCCTCCCCTTAGAGTCGATGTGTTTGAAGCACCTATCCAAGAAGATGAGATTGAGTGAACTTCATGCTTTTTCAGTGAGCACTGAATGTTTTTCCGAATGGGTCCAGACAAGAGGAGTGTCACCCTCTGTCTTAAACCCTCATTCTTGCCGAAGGTCCTGTCTGAGAGACATGTGAACCGTCGCTTACATTTGTCCGCATATGCCCCTACCACGGCTGCAGGTGAGCTGGGTGTTTTTCCCCAAGTGTGCTGTGCCCGATCAGGGCCTTGGACACTTACATTACACAGACACAGTCAATACGACAGTCTGATCGCCTATTCGTTTGCTATCGTGAGAGAGTTCTGGGCCAGAGCCTATCGATAGAAACACTTTCACATTGGATAGTGCACACTATTACTGTAGCATATCGGCTGGCCAGCCGGCCTCTGTCGTCTGCTGTAGTGGCACATTCTACTAGAGGAGTATCTATATCGTGGGCCCTGTGTCACGTAAACTGATGTGGATGCAGTGGTGGAGTCAAATGCAGGACAAGGAGGCTAAGTCCAAAATGACTTTACTTATAATGCACAAAGTCAAAAACAAAAGGCCTCTAAACAAAGGAGGCAAACGATTACGCACACACGCGTAAAACACTAAACATCGAACGAGACACCAATCGGACAGGCGGACAATTACACACAACTGCAAACAAAACAAAAGGGAAACTTATAGGTGACATAATCAATACTCAATACGAAACAGGTGCACACACAAGACCAGACCAAACAACTATCGAGAACATCCAGCGGTGGCAGCTAGTACTCCGGGGACGACGAACGCCGAAGCCTGCCCGAGCAAGGAGGAGGAGCAGCCTCGGCAGAATCCGTGACAGTACCCCCCCCCTTGACGCGCGGCTCCAGCCGTGCGCCGACCCCGGCCTCGGGGACGACCAGGAGGACGCGGAGCAGGGCGCGTGGGATGACTACGGTGGAACTCAGTCAGGAGGGATGGATCTAGAATGTCCCTCCTAGGCACCCAGCACCGTTCCTCCGGGCCGTACCCCTCCCACTCCACGAGATATTGTAGACCCCCATCCAACGTCTCGAATCCACGATGGACCGGACTGAGTACGCCGGAGCCCCTCGATGTCCAGTGGGGCGGAGAAGTCTCTCTTATCTCACTGTCCTGGAGTGGACCAGCTACCACCGGCCTGAGGAGAGACACATGGAACGAGGGGTTAATGTGGTAATCAATAGGCAGTTGTAACTTGTAACAAACCTCGTTCAATCTCCTCAGGACTTTAAATGGCCCCACAAACCGCCGACCCAGCTTCCGGCAGGGCAGGCGAAGGGGCAGGTTTCGAGTCGAGAGCCAGACTCGATCTCCAGGTGCGTACACCGGCCCCTCACTGCGGTGGTGATCGGCGCTCGCCTTCTGTCTACGGATGGCCCGCTGCAGATGGACGTGTGCAGCGTTCCACGTCTCCTCCGAGCGCAGAAACCACTCATCCACTGCAGGAGCCTCGATCTGGCTCTGATGCCATGGTGCCAGAACCGGCTGATACCCTAACACACACTGGAAAGGGGTTAGGTTAGTAAAGGAGTGGCGAAGCGAGTTCTGGGCCATCTCTGCCCAGGGGATATACCCCGACCACTCCTCCTGCCGGCCCTGGCAATAGGATCTCAGAAACCTACCCACATCCTGGTTCACTCTTTCCACCTTCCCATTACTCTCTGGGTGGTAACCCGAGGTAAGGCTCACCGAGACCCCCAAGCGTTCCATGAACGCTCTCCAGACTCTAGAGGTAAACTGGGGACCCCGATCAGACACTATATCCTCGGGCACCCCATAGTGCCGGAAGACGTGGGTAAACAAAGCCTCAGTGGTCTGTAGGGCAGTAGGGAGGCCCGGCATTGGGATGAGACGACAGGCCTTAGAGAACCGATCCACAACGACCAGAATAGTGGTATTCCCCTGAGAGGGGGGAAGGTCCGTGACAAAGTCCACCGAGAGGTGAGACCACGGCCGTTGTGGAACGGGCAGGGGTTGTAACTTCCCCCTGGGCAGGTGTCTAGGCGCCTTACACTGAGCGCACACCGAGCAGGAGGAGACATAAACCCTCACATCCTTAGCTAAAGTTGGCCACCAGTACTTAGCACTAAGGCAGTGCACTGTCCGGCCAATACCTGGATGTCCAGAGGAGGGTGACGTATGAGCCCAATAAATGAGACGATCACGGACCTCGAGCGGCACGTACGTCGGACCCACTGGACACTCTGGGGGAGTAGGGTCGGTACGTAACGCCCGCTCGATTTCCGTATCGACCTCCCACACCACCGGTGCCACCAGACAAGACTCCGGCAGTATGGGAGTGGGCTCAATGGACCTCTCCTCTGTGTCATATCGCCGGGACAGGGCGTCTGCCTTACCGTTCTGGGACCCTGGGATGTACGTTATCTTAAACACGAACCGGGTCAGAAACATGTTCCACCTAGCCTGACGAGGGTTTAATCTCCTAGCTGCCCGGATGTACTCCAGGTTAC
Organism: Coregonus clupeaformis; assembly: GCF_020615455.1. NCBI lineage: Eukaryota > Metazoa > Chordata > Actinopteri > Salmoniformes > Salmonidae > Coregonus > Coregonus clupeaformis. The sequence goes on from NW_025533631.1 coordinate 8,570, forward strand.
GGTGGTCAGTCAGAATGAGAAAAGGGTGTTGAGCCCCCTCAACCCAATGCCTCCACACCTTTAGGGCTTGAACTACGGATAACAGCTCCCTGTCCCCTACGTCATAATTTCGCTCCGCCGGGCTGAGCTTCTTAGAATAGAAAGCACAGGGGCGGAGTTTAGGTGGCGTGCCTGACCGTTGCGACAGCACTGCCCCAATACCGGCCTCTGACGCGTCCACCTCTACCTGGAATGGTAAAGCGGGGTCCGGGTGCGCCAGCACCGGAGCCGAAGTGAACAGGTCCTTCAGTTTACCAAACGCCCTGTCCACTTCAGCCGACCACTGCAAACGCACCGGGCCCCCCTTCAGCAGGGAAGTAATGGGAGCTGCCACCTGTCCAAAACCCCGGATAAACCTCCGGTAGTAATTGGCAAAACTCAAAAACTGCTGCACCTCTTTAACAGTGGTTGGGGTTTGCCAATTACGCACGGCTGACACACGGTCAACCTCCATCTTCACCCCTGACGCAGACAACCGATGACCCAAGAAGGAGATGGAATCCTGGAAAAACAGACATTTCTCTGCCTTGACATACAAGTCATGCTCCAACAGCCTACCCAACACTCGGCGCACCAGTGCTACATGCTCGGCCCATGTAGCAGAGTACACTAGGATGTCGTCAATGTACACTACTACACCCTGCCCATGCATGTCCCGGAAGATCTCGTCCACAAAGGATTGGAAGGCTGAAGGAGCATTCATTAACCCGTATGGCATGACGAGATACTCATAATGACCCGAGGTGGTACTAAATGCTGTCTTCCATTCATCTCCCTCCCTAATGCACACCAAGTTGTAGGCGCTCCTGAGATCCAGTTTTGTGAAGAAACGCGCTCCGCGTAATGATTCAGTCATACTCGCAATCAGAAGAAGAGGTTAACTGTATTTAACAGTGATCTGATTGAGACTACGGTAATCAATACACGGGCGCAACCCTCCATCTTTCTCCTTCACAAAAAAGAAACTCGAGGACGCAGGGGAAGTGGAGGTCCATATGTATCCTTGTCTCAGGGACTCGGCTATGTATGTCTCTATAGCCGCCGTCTCCTCTTGAGACAGAGGATACACATGGCTCCGCGGGAGTGCTGCCCCTGTCTGGAGGTCTATCGCACAATCTCCCTGTCTATGAGGTGGCAACCGCGTCGCCCTAGTCTTGCTGAACACGAGTGCCAAATCCTCATACTCAGGGGGAATGTGCATTGCGGGCACTTGGTTCGGACTCTCCACCGTGGTCGCCCCTACGGAAACACCTAGACATCGCCCAACACACTGGGCAGACCACTCCTTGAGAGCCCTCTGTTGCCACGAAATGGTGGGATCATGGGCGATTAACCAAGGAAGCCCCAGCACCACGGGATACGCAGGAGAGTCGATCAGATATAACTGAATTATCTCCTCATGACCCCCCTGCGTATTCATCTTTAGTGGTGCTGTGACCTCTCTAATCAACCCAGATCCCAACGGACGGCTATCTAGGGCATGGACAGGGAAGGGAGCATCAACGGGCAGGAGGGGAATCCCTAACGTAACACAAAATTTCCAATCAATAAAATTCCCAGCTGCGCCTGAATCGACTAGCGCCTTATGCTGGGAATGAGATGCAACCTGGGGAAATATTACAGGTATACATAAGTGAACAACAGAGAGCTCTGGGTAAGTGGGGCGCCTACTCACCTGGAATGACCCCAGTGCGTGACCTGTTGCCCCGACTCCCTGGAGACCCTCCCCAGCACCTAGCCGCAGTGTGTCTACGACCACAGTTGGTGCAGGGGACGGCCTCCCTCGGGCTCTCTCTCCTCCTCTCTCTAGCGCCAGCACCCCCGAGCTCCATAGGGCTCGGCTCGGAGGTGCTGGAGGATGGAATGGACGGCCCCAACTCGGGACGTCCGCGGGTGGCCAGCAGGGTATCTAGACGGATGGACATGTCCACCAACTGGTTGAAGGATAGATTGGTGTCCCTGCAGGCCAGCTCTCGACTAACGTCCTCACGCAGGCTACACCGATAGTGGTCGATGAGGGCCCTCTCATTCCACCCCGCATCCGCCGCTAGAGTCCGGAAATCCAGGGCGAACTCTTGTGCGCTCCTCTTCCCCTGTCGGAGGTGGAACAGACGCTCCCCCGCCGCTTTACCCTCAGGTGGATGATCGAAAACCGCCCTGAAGCGGCGGGAGAACTCCGCGTAGGTGATGGTGGCGGCGTCTATTCCCCTCCATTCGGCGTTGGCCCACTCCAACGCCTTGCCGGAGAGACAGGAGATGAGGGCGGAAACGCTCTCGTATCCCGAGGGCGCCGGGTGTATGGTAGCCAGGTAGAGTTCCACCTGCAGGAGGAACCCCTGACACCCGGCTGCGGTGCCATCATACGCCCTCGGGGGCGAGAGCCGAATCCCACTGGACTCCGGTACTGGTATGGGAGGACTGGCCGATGGTGGTGGTAAGGTAGGAGGAGGTGTGGGCACGCCTCCTCTCTCCCATCGGCGCAGGGTGTTCATCACCTCTTGAATGGCGGACCCGAGTTGCTGGATCCTGGCGTCCTGGCAGCTGACCCGATCCTCCAGCGACTCGGGCGCCGCCGCTGCTCCTGCTGACTCCATATAATGGTGTAATTCTGTCACGTAAACTGATGTGGATGCAGTGGTGGAGTCAAGCGCAGGACAAGGAGGCTAAGTCCAAAATGACTTTACTTATAATGCACAAAGTCAAAAACAAAAGGCCTCTAAACAAAGGAGGCGAACGATTACGCACACACGCGTAAAACACTAAACATCGAACGAGACACCAATCGGACAGGCGGACAATTACACACAACTGCAAACAAACCAAAAGGGAAACTTATAGGTGACATAATCAATACTCAATACGAAACAGGTGCACACACAAGACCAGACCAAACAACTATCGAGAACATCCAGCGGTGGCAGCTAGTACTCCGGGGACGACGAACGCCGAAGCCTGCCCGAGCAAGGAGGAGGAGCAGCCTCGGCAGAATCCGTGACACCCTGCTCCAAGGAGTTCCCCTCAATGACATTTACGCCTCGGCCAGTTGGGCATCGTCTAGCACCTTTTCTAGATACTATTAAGTCAATGTTGATCCCGCCAATGAGGTGGGGACGGCTGTGCTGGGTGTTGCCTCCGCTTCCCTGAGTGGGAACGAAGGGACACAGCAACTATGACTGCCTTGAGTTCAGTCCTACGGGACTTTGCTCTCTGTCTGGCCCTTACCTAGTTCACCGATTCACCTGGTATTGTGATACCATATTGGAGTGATCCAATATAGGGCTACATAACGAAGGTTACGTACAGTGCCTTGAAAAAGTATTCATCCCCCTTGGTGTTTTTCCTATTTTGTTGCATTACAACCTGTAATTTAAATGGATTTTTATTTGGATTTCATGTAATGGACATACACAAAATAGTCCAAATTGGTGAAGTGTAATTAAAAAAATTACTTATTTCAAAGAATTCTAAAAAATAAATAGCGGAAAAGTGGTGCATGCATATATATTCACCCCCTTTGCTATGAAGCCCCTAAATAGATCGGGTGCAACCAATTACCTTCAGAAGTCACATATTTAGTTAAATAAATTCTACCTGTGTGCAATCTAAGTGTCACATGATCTCAGAATATATACACCTGTTCTGAAAGGCCCCAGAGTCTGCAACACCACTAAGCAAGGGGCACCACCAAGCAAGCGGCACCATGAAGACCAAGGAGCTCTCCAAACAGGTCAGGGACAAAGATGTGGAGAAGTACAGATCAGGGTTGGGTTATAAAAAAATGTCAGAAACTTTGAACATCCCACGGAGCACCATTAAATCCATTATTAAAAAATGGAAAGAATATGGCACCACAACAAACCTGCCAAGAGAGGGCTGCCCACCAAAACTCACAGACCAGGCAAGGAGGGCATTAATCAGAGAGGCAACAAAGAGACCAAAGATAACCCTGAAGGAGCTGCAAAGCTCCACAGCGGAGATTGGAGTATCTGTCCATAGGACCACTTTAAGCCGTACACTCCACATAGCTGGGCTTTACGGAAGAGTGGCCAGAAAAAGCCATTGCTTAAAGAAAAAAATAAGCAAACACGTTTGGTGTTCGCCAAAAGGCATGTGGGAGACTCCCCAAACATATGGAAGAAGGTACTCTGGTCAGATGAGACTAAAATTGAGCTTTTTGGCCATGAAGGAAAACGCTATGTCTGGCGCCAACCCAACACCTCTCATCACCCCGAGAACACCATCCCCACAGTGAAGCATGGTGGTGGCAGCATCATGCTGTGGGGATGTTTTTCATCGGCAGGGACTGGGAAACTGGTCAGAATTGAAGGAATTATGGATGGTGCTAAATACAGGGAAATTCTTGAGGGAAACCTGGTTCAGTCTTCCAGAGATTTGAGACTGGGATGGAGGTTCACCTTCCAGCAGGACAATGACCATAAGCATACTGCTAAAGCAACACTCGAGTGGTTTAAGGGGAAACATTTAAATGTATTGGAATGGCCTAGTCAAATGCCCAGACCTCAATCCAATATAGAATCTGTGGTATGACTTAAAGATTGTTGTACACTAGCGGAACCTATCCAACTTGAAGGTGCTGAAACTATTTTTCAATGCGTAAGAGGTGTGCCGTGAGAACGGGAGAAGAGGGTCAAATGAGTGTGTCTCCTGGCGAATGTGTGAGAGTTGGCAGCTCTGGGTGTGTCTGAGCTTTAAATTAAGGTGTTGGATTTCCGCCAAACAAAGCTGACTGATTTGGAGTTTGTCACCATGACATAAACTACATGACCAAAAGTATGTAAGCTATAACAGCCTCCACTCTTCTGGGAAGGCTTTCCACTAGATGTTGGAACATTGCTGCAGGGACTTGCTTCCATTCAACCACAAGAGCATTAGTGAGGTTAGGCTCCTGATGTTGGATGATTAGGCCAGGCTTGCAATTGGCGATCCAATTCATCCCAAATGTGTTCGATGGGGTTGAGGTCAGAACTCTGTGCAGGTCTGTCAAATTCTTCCACACCGATCTCGACAAACCATTTCTTTATGGACCTCGCTTTGTGCACGGGTCATTGTCATGCTGAAACAGGAAAGAGCCTTCCCCAAACTGTTGCCACAAAGTTGGAAGCACAGAATAGTCTAGAATGTCATTGTATGCTGTAGCGTTAACATTTCCCTTCACTGGAACTAAGGGGCCTAGCCCGAACCATGAAAAACAGCCCCAGACCATTATTCCTCCTCCCCCAAACTTTATAGTAGGCACTATGCATTGGGGCAAGTAGCGTTCTCCTGGCAGCCACCATACCCGTCCGTCGGACTGCCAGCTGGTGTCCAATGGCGGCGAGCTTTACACCACTCCAGCCAACGCTTGGTATTGCGCATGCTGATCTTAGGCTTGTGTGCGGCTGCTCGGCCATGGAAACCCATTTCATGAAGCTCAGTTCTTGTGCTGACTTTGCTTCCAGAGGCCGTTTGGAACTCAGTAGTGAGTGTTGCAACTGAGGACAGATGATTTTTACGCGCTATGCGCTTCAGCACTCGGTGGTCCCGTTCTGTGAGCTTGTGTGGCCTACCACCATTTTTGGTCCTAGACGTTTACCACTTCACAATAGCAACACTTACAGTTGACCGGGGCAGCTCAAGCAGGGCAGAAATTTGATGAACTGACTTGTTGGAAAGGTGGCATCCTCTGACGGTGCCACGGTGAAAGTCACTGAGCTCTTCAGTAAGGCCATTCTACTGCCAATGTTTGTCTATGGAGATTGCATGGTTGTGTGCTCGATTTTATACACCTGTCAGTAACGGGTGTGGCTGAAATAGCAGAATCCACAAATTTGAAGGGGTTTCCACATACTTTTGTATATATAGTGTACCTCTCACATCTTCAGTACCTGGATATCTCCTATAGAAGTACCAACTTCTTAAACCCCATGTCCTTACTGGAATTTAACAGCCTTAGAGCTCACACTCAGGATTGTCAAACGTTTGCCTGTCGATAGTACTTAGCACCTCTGAACAGAGTGTCAGCAGTCAATCTCTTTTGTGTTCACACAGCAAAGACCTTGAAGTCGTCAGCCACTCAGCCTTAGTAAAATACTCCAAACCAGAAGGTGGCAGTAGCATTGTTTGGCAATGCATTTTTTTTATTTAATTTTTTATTATTTAACCTTTATTTAACCAGGTAAGCCAGTTGAGACCAAGTTCTCATTTACAACTGCGACCTGGCCAAGATAAAGCAAAGCAGTGCGATAAAAACAACAACACAGAGTTACATATGGGGTTAACAAAACATAAAGTCAAAAATACAAACAGAAAATATATATACAGTGTGTGCAAATGTAGTAAGTTATGGAGGTAAGGCAATAAATAGGCCATAGTGCAAAATAGTTACAATTTCGTATTAACACGTTAGCATGTTCGTGGGTGTTGCTTTAAGGTCTAGTCAATGTTAGCTAGCTAGCTAGCTGCACTAATGTTGTAGAAAGCCCTTGTTGATACTAGCCAGATGGCCACAGCTATATAACTAGCTAGTAAGATGACAAAGAAACAATTTAATTCACTCTCCATAATTGCATACAGCCCATACATTTTTAGCTAGCTGGCTAAAGTTAGCTAAATGGTTAGCATGATTCACTATTTATCTAGCTGTTGTGCAAGCTAGGTAAAGACACTGCATTGACTCTTGGCAGCCAGCTACAGGCAGCTGCTTCATGGAAACGAATCCATTGTGATTTAATTACAATGTTACTAGCTACAGTGGCCAGATAGCTAGCTTGGTAAAACATTCAGTATTGTGTGCATTATGCTGCACTTACCACCCCATTATTTTCATATGAAGTGTGTGTGACTGCCTTGCTCAGTTAGCAAGCTACGTTAGCTAGCTAGCTAACTAATAAGCTAGTGCACATGATCAAACCTAACAGCAAAATCCTTCTTCAAGCACAAAACTCCTTAGCTAGACGCAGGGGTGCAACTTTGGTTTTAGAAGTGGGGGGCATAACCTGGTGGTGGGCCTGGGGGTTTCCTCCCTCAGAATTTCTTGGGGCATCTAAAGCTCTTGGTCGAAATTTTTAAATGTGTATTTTTCCATTTATAGACACACCCTATGTGTTTTAATAAAACCAACTAGGCTATATGTACTGAACTTTTCTGATGCTTTAAGCAGGCTGTTTGATTAAATAATTAAGACAAACAAATGACTCAAGAGGGAGCCAGAGATCAAGATAGCCTAACCAGAAGAAGAAAAAACTGTTCCTGACCCTCCTCCTGCTGCTGCTGGCATTTTCAGATTCTGCCATTATGCTCCTGAAGTTGCCGGTAATATGCTACACCAGCGGTTGGAAACCTTTTCCATTTGGAGTGCCGATTTATCTTACAATTTCTACCAATCTGCGTGCCAGTTATGATTTTCATATGGACATTTTCATGGAACAGTTTCATTTAATTTATAATGGTCTTTGTATCTCAAAATCATTGTCTGGGGTTAATCTACATTCTCAATCTAAATGAAAATTATACAAATCTAAAAGTAACTTTTATTGTCATTGCCAACTATGCAAAAATAGCCTACATAAAGCAAACACAAAAAAATATTGCAGCCTGCAGATAGAAAATATCCTGATAAAAATAAATATCCTATAAATCACATTGGCTGTGCATGGCCTGTCTGCAACAAACTTGAAACATTGTATAAAATATTCTAGGCCCTCAGAGTTTCCTGCACCAGTGAGCCCGGGACAGACACAGCTGTAGGCTATTTGTGCAAGGGATAAGAAGTAATTAGGTATTTTATGAAGTTTCTACTGGATCAGAGCATTACATTTTTCCCTTTCATGCTGAGTGGTTATCCAAAGGGAAAGAGCTGGAAATATTGTTCAGATACTTTTGAGGACCTATTGTCATTCTCAATTGATTCTAAAAACAGACTTTGTTTACTTGCTGTTTGAGGTGAAGAAATATTACTTTGAGAAGCTCCACAGCTCATTAGTGGTGGTGAGTTAAGACAATCAGAAATACTATCAGACATCCCCAAATGGGCACATTTTAGGTCTACATTATTCTACCCAGGGACTTTAACATAGCAAATCTGAGGAAAACGCTAACGAAGTTCTATCAACACATTGCCTGTAGTACTCACGCTTAAGAATGCTGTTCATTGAATACAGCTCAGCCTGGACTGGGTCCTGGACTTCATGACGGGCCGCCCCCCAGGTGGTGAAGGTAGGAAATAACACCTCCACTACGCTGATCCTCAACACAGGGGCCCCACAAGGGTGCAGACGACACAACAGTAGTAGGCCTGATCACAAACAATGACGAGACAGCCTACAGGGAGGAGGTGAGGGCCCTGGCGGAGTGGTGCCAGGAAAATAACCTCTCCCTCAACCTCAACAAAACGAGGGAACTGATTGAAGACTTCAGGAGACAGCAGAGGGAGCACGCCCATATCCACATCGACCGGGCCACAGTGGAGAAGGTGAAAAGCTTTTTAGTTCCTCGGCATACACATCACTGACAATCTGAAATGGTCCAACAAACAGACAGTGGTTGGCTGGTCTTGAGACATCTGTGGCATTGTGTTGTGTGACAAAACTGCCCATTTTAGAGTGGCCTTTTATTGTCCCCAGCACAAGGTGCACCTCTGTAATGATCAGGCTTTTTAATCAGCTTCTTCATATGCCACACCTGTCAGGTGGATGGATTATCTTGGCCAATGAGAAATGTTCACTAACAGAGATGTAAACAAATTTGTGCACAAAATTTGAGAGAAATACGCTTTTTGTGTGTATGGAAAATGTATAGGATCTTTTATTTCAGCTCATGAAACATGGGACCAACACTACATGTTGCATTTATATTTTTGTTCAGTATATGCATAATCTGGTGTGCGTCCTTACTCAACATTGACAGGAGCGTGTCAAACAAAAGATGATGAATACATTGACAAAACCCGTAAATAGAATGAAATAAACAAAAACTTGGAAAGTGTAGCATAGGTTGTGAGTTCTGCAAGACACATGTCCACTCCGATAATAAGAACTGTAAATGGATGTAATAACAATACAGGGCCTAAAATGAACACCCACCATCTGCCAAATGCAGGTATTGTAGATGTTGGCATTGGCGGGTAAGATGTCCATTTCACCAGCCACATTGGCGTGTGGTCAGTGCTCCACAGTGCAAGCATTTCACTCGCATTTGTGAATAGAATTAGTCAAGTATGATCATATTTATAACAAAGTAAATGCTGCAGTAGCTGTTTTCAAATTATTTCTGCCGTTTGGTTTCATAGCTGGTAAATTGATCGCACAAAGTCAAAGAACTACAAATCCTATAGCTTATCCCACCTCGAGCTGCAACAATGCCTGGCTAGGGGCTGTGCGCACGTGAAGAGCTGAGTGAAAGATTCGTTTTTTGAAGCGCTGTGCACAGGCACAGTGACGACGAGTCATTCAGGGCAGTTGGGGCAGAGCTCCACCTGTTTTGAGCCCCACCTGTTTAGCCCACCCTCCCTCCCTCCCCCTCCAAACAAATATGGTTTTATATTTAAGCAATAAGGCCGAGGGGGTGTGGTATATGGCCAATATACCACGGCTAATAGCTGTTCTTAGGCACGACGCAATGCAAAGTGCCTGGACACAGCCCTTAGCCGTGGCATATTGGCCATATATCACGAACCCCCGAGGTGCCTTATCGCTATTATAAACAGTTTACCAACGTAATTAGAGCAGTAAAAAAAATGTTTTGTCATACCCGTGGTATACGGTCTGATATACCACGGCTGTCAGCCAATCAGCATTCAGGGCTCGAACCACCCAGTTTATAATATGTGTCACATATCAGTTTGAAAACAATGTAAAAATGTTTTATATCATTGAGTTAATAAAGCTGCATACAAACATGGTCTCTTTTTTGCTTTCTTGAGTAAGGCAGCTCCAAAATGCAGATGTTTCAGCCTAGCTCAGTGCTTTCTGTGGTAGTGTGGCAGCCAACGGAAAATACGGAGCGTAGGGGTAATGTTCTCTAGTTGCGCCGTGATTGGCTCAGTGTTCTGTCACTCATGGGGACACTACGTCACCGCAAAATCTACGGGTAGAGCTTGGAAATTCAAGCCCCTTGGGTGCTGCCATAGACTTACATTAGAAGTGCCCATCCAAGAAGGCTCAAGGTCATTGGCCACAGATAAAATTACGTCAAATCACGTTATATCTACCAAAGCTTTGATTGGACTGAGCATGTCAACATCATACTTTCAAAATCTTAGCTAGCAAGCTTGACAAGCAGTCATTCATGAATCAAGTCAACAATCTACTGGCAAATCCTTTTCAATCCTTGATAAAATGTATTGGTGCTCATTGGCCATTGGACATAAACATTACATAACAAGTTGCAAATTCAACAATGAGTGCTGAGGCGTGACTGCAGCCTCGGGTTCGATCCCAGGCTGTGTCACAGCTGGCCGTGACAGGGAGAACCATGGGACGGAGCAAAATTGACCCAGCGTCGTCCGGGTTAGGGGAGGGTTTGGCCGGCCAGGATTTCCTTGCCTCATTGTGCTCTAGCGACTCCTTGTGGTGGGCCGGGCGCCTGCAAGCTGACTTCGGTCGTCAGTTCGACGTTGTTTCCTCCGACACATTAGTGCGGCTGGATTCCGGGTTAAGCAAGCAGTGTCAAGCAGTGTGCGGCTTGGCTCTCAACCTTCGACGAGTCCGTAAGGGAGTTGCAGCGATGAGACAAGATCGTAACTTCTGGCCCATGGCGTTGCATGTGAATGTTTATTGTTTTTTATTTTTTTATTTTTTTTACCCCCTATTTCTCCCCAATATCGTGATATTAAATTGTTAAAGTTTGAATACATTGGCCATGCTGTCAATCTAGCATGACTTCTGCCACGTTCAAAACAACTGGAAACTCGGAACTGGGACATCTCAGACTTCAGTGAGTTCAAGACAACTGGGAACTCTGAAATAAACTAGCTCCGACTGGAAAAATACGGAAAATAATTTTGAACGGTTATCCAACTCGGAATTCCAAGTCGGGAACTCGGGCCTCTTTCTAGAGCCCACAAGAAGGACCGCCGCGCCACCTTCCTGTTCAAGTGATCACAGCACAACAAGGTGAGTCCAAAAATGTCTTGTATGCTGCTGCATAAATTATGTAATATGCCAGGGAGATATGTACTGTATACTGTAGCCAAGAAAGTAATACTAAGTGTATGTTGTGTAGTAAGCTGTTAGTGTGCCTCACCCTAATAAGTTGGTCCCTTTCCCCCTCATAACTTAGCATACTGTTCTGACTTGGTGGTGCACAAGTAGCCTATAGGCTGTTTTAGATAAGTATAATCAACTAATATTGTAAGAGGTTTCATTGTCTGCTTATATGTCCCCTTTATTTATCCTACGGTTCTGACTTGGTGTACAGCGAGAATACTGTACATTTCAAAAGTGCTGAACAAATAGTTATATTGACTACATCTGTCCTAGCTCACTCATTAATGTCTTAATCGAAATTATGGATTGCCTCTTATCCACTCGTTGTACCCAGCTCTGCTGTTGGGACAACTTTATGTAGGCCCTAACAGTTTGTGGGCACCGGTTGTCACTGTTATAGTGCAATGAATGTATTGTTTAGTGTTGTGTTGTGGCTTTGCAGGCATGCATAAAAAATATGTATATATTTTTTGCCCCACCAAGATTTACATGCTAAAATCACCACTGCACAGGCATAACAGTTGGTATAATTTACTTGAAACGATAGTCTACTGAAGTGAGACTTTGTCATTGTGTTTCTTTGCTATTTACATTGTTTTGTTTAAAAGCTAGGTTGTTTTTCAATGCTTGAGTTTGAACTGCTAGGGAAGAGAAGACAACACAGCTAATAGTCAGACTTTTTATTTATTTTAGAAATTCCATACGTTTTGAAGGATACAAATTAAAATGTGTTATATTTTTTAAGAAGGATGTATAGATTTTTGTAATATAAAACATCACAAACAGATAAACCCAAAAACAGAAACACATACAGGGTTTTTATAGTCAAATAAATTAAAAAAGCTTAAGAGTATCAATTGATTTCAATACCTTCTTATTCTTATTGACAGGTGCGCAACTTTCACTGAGGACATGTCCCCCCCACATTCTGAAATTGTATTTTTGTCCCCCCCAGTTTTATCATTGGAATGTGATACAAAACGAGGCAATGGTGTGCTTTAGGACCATGCGGACGCCTTCGAGCGGTTGTGTAGGCTGTTTGGAGTGTTTATCCAACTGGTTAAAAAAATACAACAAAATTATAATAATTTGTCACCCCCACTTCTAAAACGTTGCGTTCCTGCTTACAGAGCATACTATTCAATGTGGCAAAGTAATAATTTAAGTCTAACTTTAAAAAATATTGAATACAAATTTCATTTTATGGATATGATATTTAGCAAGAATTATAATCAAATGTATCACATACTTTTAGTTACTGGAGAATCTTAGACTATCAAAAACAAAAAGAACATCATTTCTTTGTCAGTGGGCAAACATACAAAATCAGCAGGGGATCAAATACTTTTTTCCGTCACTGTATGAGTGTATTTCACACTACTTTTGGATTATAATTGGATTTTAAGGCTTGTATGAACGACCTGCTTAATATAATATTTGTATCATCATCGCAAATCAACTCCATTATACTTTTTAAATACTTACACTTCAACTAGTAAAATGGCTCTTTGGCTAGCTTTTGCTACAGCCTATATCAATTAGCGTTAGCATTCTAGCTAACAACTGTTGTATCCAAAATAGTTATTTTGCAAAAATCACAACCAAATATAATCTTAGCGACTGTTCAAGCAAGAATCAAAACATCATTGTAAGCGTATGAGAACACACATTTTTTATTTTGTTTACAAGTAATAAAAACGTAAATCTAGGCTTTGTTGAATGAGCGCAGATGGCGATGGCTTTCTTAATGCCACCAAGAGTCGTGCACATCTGTGTGTGACGTCAGTGTGTCGTGTACTGAAAAAGGGTCTATGTTATCCAACTTTTGGCTAGCTCTAATGGTACATCAACTGACAAAAACTAGCCAAATGAATTGACTTCTGTTGAAACGGGACAAAAAAGCTTTTCTATACACACAACAGCTATTAGATACTGCTACATGACAGATAGTTAGGGGCTATAGCTGAAGTGGCTGTGGTAGCTACTAGCTAGCTACTTCATTCTCTTCAGACAGAACTTCAGTCAAGATTGGATGAAACATTACCGTAGATAACGTTACATGTCAGTTACACAACTAGTTCAGCACTGGGAATAAATACTTTTTTTCTGTTAAGTCAAACAGCAGTTAACTTGCCAGCTACATCAGTCAAATAAAGAGTAGCCAGTTTCTGCTTTGCTTGCTTTTACAACTCTGAGAAAAAGCACAACACAGACAGAGACAACAGCTGCAGACAGCAGCACTGTGTCTTTCAGAAGCTTTGCCTTTACACAGCCTGTCTGCACGCTCTGTGGTGGTCCTAAATCCAGTCGGTTAAAACTGCCAAACAGCCTACCCGACCGCTCTGAGGCGTCCGCATGGTCCTAAAGCACACCGACATCGATTTTAGTATCATAGTGCAATTATATAAAACTTTGGGGGACAAAAATGCTATTTTAGAATGTGGGGGTGGGGGTCATGTCCCCTCCGTCCCCAGTGAAAGTTGTGCCCCTGGCTAGATGTAAAATATGTAAATAATAATAAATATGTATTGTGCAGCTTTATTGTTTTAGTTAGAACAATTCTGATGAAAATGGGGTGGATTAGACCAGAAAAAGTGCTCTCTTTTTCCTTTTACATGTCACTCCTGTCGGCTCCCCCACGTGGAGGTAGGTTTGTGCTCTCTGATTGGCTTAAGTCATATGTACTGGTCTGGTGCATCAAAATACATAAAAAAAGTAGCCAATATTATGTTTACCTTTTGTAATTCAGTAATTGTTTTAGTTGTCCTGCTTTACCAACCATAGCTAGCTAAAGTAGGACAGCATGGAGTAGCTAAAGTGGGACAGTCTTATAGGCTTTTCCAATGGAGGAATGAGATCCAGTTTACATTAGGACCCCCTGTTAATTTATTTATTCGTGTTGTACTGTTATTAGTACTGTTATTTGAGTAAATTCAGAAAAAGTGGGACACTTTTGCATCTCTGTCTTCTGTAACCTCTTCAGACATCTATCCAATATATTAGCCCATCACATGATACATTTCTGAATCACACAAAATGTAATTGAATTGTCATTGGGGTACAATTAGGACTATAATAATGGTGTCCCAGTTTATCTAACCTGCTTCCCAGTCTACCAAATAAGAACTGAAAATATAGTTGTGGACTACAGGAAAAGGAGGGCCGAGCACGCCCCCCATTCACATCGACGGGGCTGTAGTGGGGCAGGTTGAGAGCTTCAAGTTCCTTGGTATTTTGGTATTTTATTAGGATCCTCATTAGCTGTTGCAAAAACAGCAGCTACTCTTCCTGGGGTCCACACAAAACATGAAACATGAAATAATACAGAACATTAATAGACAAGAACAGCTCAAGGACAGAACTACATACATTTTTTTAAAGGCACACGTAGCCTACATATCAATACATATACACAAACTATCTAGGTCAAATAGGGGAGAGGCATTGTGTTTTATCTGTTTTTTGAAACCAGGTTTGCTGTTCATTTGAGCAATATGAGATGGAACGGAGTTCCATGCAATAATGTCTCTATATAATACTGTACACTTTCTTGAATTTGTTCTGGATTTGGGGATTTGGTTGTATGTCTGGTGGGGTAAATGTGTGTGTTAGAGCTGTGTGTAAGTTGACTATGCAAACAATTTGGGATTTTCAAAAAATAAGAAGTGATGCAGTCCTTCTCTCCTCAACTCTTAGCCAAGAGAGACTGGCATGCATAGTTTTATATCAGCCCTCTGATTACAATGAAGAGCAAGATACACTGCTCAAAAAAATAAAGGGAACACTTAAACAACACATCCTAGATCTGAATGTATGAAATAATCTTATTAAATACTTTTTTCTTTACATAGTTGAATGTGCTGACAACAAAATCACACACAAATTATCAATGGAAATCAAATGTATCAACCCATGGAGGTCTGGATTTGGAGTCACCCTCAAAATTAAAGTGGAAAACCACACTACAGGCTGATCCAACTTTGATGTAATGTCCTTAAAACAAGTCAAAATGAGGCTCAGTAGTGTGTGTGGCCTCCACGTGCCTGTATGACCTCCCTACAACGCCTGGGCATGCTCCTGATGAGGTGGCGGATGGTCTCCTGAGGGATCTCCTCCCAGACCTGGACTAAAGCATCCACCAACTCCTGGAAAGTCTGTGGTGCAACGTGGCATTGGTGGATGGAGCGAGACATGATGTCCCAGATGTACTCAATTGGATTCAGGTCCGGGGAACGGGCGGGCCAGTCCATAGCATCAATGCCTTCCTCTTGCAGGAACTGCTGACACACTCCAGCCACATGAGGTCTAGCATTGTCTTGCATTAGGAGGAACCCAGGGCCAACCGCACCAGCATATGGTCTCACAAGGGGTCTGAGGATCTCATCTCGGTACCTAATGGCAGTCAGGCTACCTCTGGCGAGCACATGGAGGGCTGTGCGGCCCCCCAAAGAAATGCCACCCCACACCATGACTGACCCACCGCCAAACCGGTCGTGCTGGAGGATGTTGCAGGCAGCAGAACGTTCTCCACGGCATCTCCAGACTCTGTCACGTCTATCACATGTGCTCACTGTGAACCTGCTTTCATCTGTGAAGAGCACAGGGCGCCAGTGGCGAATTTGCCAATCTTGGTGTTCTCTGGCAAATGCCAAACGTCCTGCACGGTGTTGGGCTGTTAGCACAACCCCCACCTGTGGACGTCGGGCCCTCATACCACCCTCATGGAGTCTGTTTCTGACCGTTTGAGCAGACACATGCACATTTGTGGCCTGCTGGAGGTCATTTTGCAGGGCTCTGGCAGTGCTCCTCCTACTCCTCCTTGCACAAAGGCGGAGGTAGCGGTCCTGCTGCTGGGTTGTTGCCCTCCTACGGCCTCCTCCTCGTCTCCTGATGTACTGGCCTGTCTCCTGGTAGCGCCTCCATGCTCTGGACACTACGCTGACAGACACAGCAAACCTTCTTGCCACAGCTCGCATTGATGTGCCATCCTGGATGAGCTGCACTACCTGAGCCACTTGTGTGGGTTGTAGACTCCGTCTCATGCTACCACTAGAGTGAAAGCATTCAAAAGTGACAAAAACATCAGCCAGGAAGCATAGGAACTGAGAAGTGGTCTGTGATCACCAACTGCAAAACCAGTCCTTTATTGGGGGTGTCTTGCTAATTGCCTATAATTTCCACCTGTTATCTATTCCATTTGCACAACAACATGTGAAATTTATTGTCAATCAGTGTTGCTTCCTAAGTGGACAGTTTGATTTCACAGAAGTGTGATTGACTTGGAGTTACATTGTGTTGTTTAAGTGTTCCCTTTATTTTTTTGAGCAGTGTATGACGCTCTGTTATGGGCCAGCTGCAGCTTAACTAGGTCTTTCCTTGCAGCACACGACTGGACAATAATCAAGATAAAACTAGAGCCTGCAGGACTTGCTTTTTGGAGTGTGGTGTCAAAAAAGCAGAGCATCTCTTTATTACGGACAGACCACTCCACATCTTTACAACCATTGAATCTATATCAAATCAAATCAAATTTCATTTGTCACATAAACGTGTTTAGCAGATGTTATAGCGGGTGTAGCGAAATGCTTGTGCTTCTAGCTCCGACAGTGCAGTAATATCTAACAAGTAATATCTAACAATTTCACAACATATACCCAATATACACAAAATGAGTAAAGAATGGGATTTAAGAATATATACATATATGGACAAGCAATGAAAGAACGGCATGGACTAAAATACAGTAGAATATTATAGAATAGAACGCAGTATATACATATGAGACGAGTTTCACAACAATTTCACAACATATACCCAATACACACAAAACTAGTAAAGAATGGGATTTAAGAATATATACAAGCTATGACAGAACGGCATGGACTAAGATACAGTAGAATATTATAGAATAGAACGCAGTATATACATATGAGACGAGTAGTGCAAGATATGTAAACATTATTATAGTGACTAGTGTTCCATTTCTTAAAGTGGCCAGTGATTTCAATAGGCAGCAGCAGCCTCTAATGTGCTAGTGATGGCTATTTAACAGTCTGATGGCCTTGAGATTTACATCACATTTTAGTCATTTAGCAGACGCTCTTATCCAGAGCAACTTACAGTTAGTGAGTGCATACATTCTTTTTTCATACCCCGTGGGAATCGAACCCACAACCCTAGCGTTGCAAACACCAAGCTCTACCATCCGAGCTACATCCCTGCCGGCCATTCCCTCCCCTACCCTGGGCCAATTGTGTGCGGCCCCATGGGTCTCCCGGTCGCGGCCGGCTACAACAGAGCCTGGATTTGAACCAGGATCTCTAGTGGCACAGCCTAAATTGTTGCCAGCAACACAGTTAGTCACCAACGCTCTGGATAACATGAAAACAGCCTAACCAGCTCTGCTAGGGCGACTAAAATTGTCAGTGAGGTATTCTCTCATTTGTGTCTGGAAGTAGCTCGCAAGCTAGCCAACGTTAGCTTGGGTGCTTGACTGCCGTTGGTCAGAACGCTCGGATCAACCCTGCTCCCCGGCCAGAGCGTCCAGTGTGCGCTCTGAACGCTCCTAGAGTGAAACGCTCTGAATTTACAAACGGACAATCTGACAACGCTCTGAATTTACGAACGCCCAGAGCGCACTATGCCACTCCAGATTGAATTTACGAACACACCCTAAATCGCATGAAAGCCAGTGAGGGCTATGGCAAACATGGAGAGTTCCCTTTCAGTCAGTATACTTCGGTATAACATACTATGCACAGGGCGTCGCACTCTCTCGCGACTTCGGTTGAATGATATACAATCACAACTGACAAGGCCAATGAAATCCGCGCCTCGCTGGAAGTCCCGCATTCCACAGGTGATAGGCTCGGATTCATTGCTTCAATTATTCTGCGCTTCACCTCGGTGATTAGGAACAATTACATTGTGCCTACTAAACTTCCTTAATAGTGGAAACAGAGACATAAAAATGACTCTGGGGAAGTAGATAAACGGCCCCATTGCCAAATCCCGAAGTATCCCTTTAAATTGCTAGGTTATTCTAAACGGACCGCGCTGCGGTCAGAGGCTAGCTAGTGTAGCTTAGGCTAAAAAGCCTCCTGGTTAACGTCGGCTAGCATGCTTAACTTCCGGTGAGTGAAACTTACTAGCTTGCCCCTGGCATTATGGCAACCTCATTCCTGGAGTGGAGGAAGCGGGGTTTGCGTGCACCTCCGATGAGGAAGCAGCCCCCGGAGCTCTTGGCTGGGGTAACCCCTGGAGCGATTGGCCTTGTGACAACAGTGCCCACACGTTTGGCTAAACGGGGTACTACATAAGCCGTTGCCAGAGCCCCCTGTGCCCGTAGACATGCCGGGCTCCATACAGGCTATACAGTCTCACGGAAGCACAACGTATGTTGGAAGCGTGTCCATGTTTGATGCTGCTCCTTCTGTTACCCCGCGTTTCATGGTGTTCACGGGGTTGAAGGGGTATATCAATCTCCCCAGGGTGAGAGTGATAAATTGTGTCTCTGTCCACAGGGGGGCGCCCTTCCCCCATAGGTGGCTCATTACTGAGCTGAACTGCTGATTCCTGCCTGTAGCTCACTAGTCCCTATGAGGTGTCTAGTGATACAGGTTATGGGCTCTATAGGCGATTAGTTGTTGGTAGCAGAGTCGAGGGAACGAGCAGGGTTGGATACGACCACGCTATTATCCCACACACAGTCTCTGTGGTTCATATGAGCTCCGAAATGAGCTGTCTGTCTCCAGCTCAACGCTTTTCATTCCTGGGAGTTAGATTCAGTTACCACAGAAGGGTTCCGTTTTTCAGAGCTGCCTGTCCCATTCCCAGCAAGGTTACAAGGTGCTTTGTCGCCAGTACTAATAAATGGTCGGTAGGGTAACCTCCATGATAATTTTATTTTACACTGGGTCTATTTTTTATGCGTGGGTCCAGCGCTGGGTGCCAGCCGGTTACCGGAACCCATCTTACCGCCTAAACCTAAACCGAGGGAGACTCGTTGTGACAAAAGTACCCTCAAGTGACACTGCCGAGTGGGCCGGGCTTTAGGCAACCCTTGGCACAAAAACCGTTCCAACGAGTTCCAGTGTTCACGGGTGTCAAAAGTGTTGTCTCCTGCATGTGAGTTCGATGAAAAGTGCCCCTTAAGTATATTTAAAAACAAATACTTTTAGATTTTTACTCAAGTAGTATTTTACTGGGTGACTTTCACTTTTACGTGAGTCATTTTCTATTAAGGTATCTTTACTTTTACTCAAGTATGACAATTGGGTACTTTTTCCACCCCTGTCAAGAATGGTGGAAATGGAAGAAGAGCCAATCTCTCCCAGTCCACAAGGTGGCGTCCCGCCCCTTCAGATGGCACTTCACTGGAGTCTCACTGTCTGCTCCGACCAATGGCGTGCATGTGAAGTGTCGCCCTGGATCATGCAAACAGTGACATCAGCGTACAGGCTACAATTTGTTGTGTGTCCCCCTTGCTGCTACAGCGTCATCACGTCGACTGTTCCAGATGGAGGAAATATCCTCTGGTCTCCAGAAACAGGCAATCCGAGTGGTTCCTATGTCAAAGATCCGTAACAGCTGGTACAGCCGGTATTTCCTGTTTACGAAAAGGGATCAGACTTTGCGACCCATTCTAGACCTACGTGCCCTCAGCAAGCACCTCAGAGTCTACAAACTCAGAATGCACACTAGCCGACGGCTATTACAGCCGATTGGCTGGTGGCGGCGGAGTCGAGGGGGCTGAAGATCCTCTCCTACAAAACCTCCCTGCTCATGGCTTAGGCCTTGGCTAAACATGTTGGGAACCTCCACGCGTTATCCATACACCCTTCCTGTACTCAGTTCGCCCTGGGGGACTCTAAGGTGACGTTGTGTCCAAATGTGGCCTTCGCCCTGAAAGTCATGGCTATGTCCTACAGGTCCTTAGCTATTTCCCTTTTCGCCTCCTCCATTTGCTTCTGAAGAGCAACAGAGGTTACATGCCCTGTGTCCAGTGAAAGCTTTACGCACATACATTGAACAAACCTGAATATCCGGTTATGTGACCAGCATTTTGTCTGTTTTGCTAATCCAGCTTGGTGGCAGGGCACTCTCTAAGCAGCGTCTCTCCCACTGGATTGTGGAGGCTATTTCCCTGGCATATAACAGCAAGGGACAAGGGTTACCTAGCGGTGTATGCGCAAACTCCACCATGGGTCTGGCAGCGTTTTGGCCGTTGTTTAAAGGTTGACTATAGGAGATATTTGTGCTGCGGCGAGTTGGGAATCACGACACACTTTTGTGAGGTTTTATCACTTGGATGTCACTGCTCCCATTATAGCACACAACGTGCTTACGGCTGGGATAGGGGAAAGTCACTAGGCAGTGCACCGGGTGCGCAATACCCAGGGGTCAGGTCTGGGTGGTCGTTTCATTTAGTATCCGTTGGGGTCGGCTTGGTGCATGATTATATTTCCCCATAGTATGTTGTACCAAAGTTGACTGACTGAAAGGGAACGTAAGGTTATGATTGTAACTACTGTTCCCTGAAGGAGGGAAACTAGGTACAACACCTGTTTGGCCCCGCACCGCCTGTTCCTGGGCTCGGTGAAGAGCGGTATTAAATTGAAGGAATGAATCCGAGCCTCAAGCTTATCAACTGTGGAAGGCGGGACTTCCAGCGAGGCGTGGATTTCATTGGCTGTGTCAGGTGTGATTGTATATCCTTTACTATGGGGAGTTGTGAGCGTGTGACTCCCCATAGTAACAGTAGTTATAGTCATAACGTTAATTTTTCTTAAAAATATATATACAGTGCATTTGGAAAGTATTCAGACCCCTTGACATTTTCCACATTTTGTTACGTTACAGCCTTATTCTAAAATGGATTACATTGTTTCCCCCCCTCATCAATCTACACACAATACCCCGTAATGACAAAGCAAAAACAGGTTTTTAGAAATGTTGGCAAATGTAAAAAATGAAAAGATCACATTTACATAAGTATTCAGACCCTTTACTCAGTACATTGTTGAAGCACCTTTGGCAGCGATTACAGCCTTCTTGGATATGACGCTACAAGCTTGGCACACCTGTATTTGGGGAGTTTCTCCCATTCATCTCTGCAGATCCTCTCAAGCTCTGTCAGGTTGGATGGGGAGCGTCGCTGCACAGCTATTTTCAGGTCTCTCCAGAGATGTTAGATCGGGTTCAAGTCCAGGCTCTGGCTGGGAATGTGAAATGTCAAAATAATAGTAGAGAGAATTATTTATTTCAGCTTTTATTAATTTCATCACATTCCCAGTGGGTCAGAAGTTTACATGCACTCAATTAGTATTTGGTAGCATTGCCTTTAAATTGTTTAACTTGGGTCAAATGTTTCGGGTAGCCTTCCACAAGCTTCCCACAATAAGTTGAGTGAATTTTGGCCCATTCCTCCTGACAGAGCTGTTGTAACTGAGTCAGGTTTGTAGGCCTCTTTGCTCGCACACACCTTTTCAGTTCTACCCACAAATTTTCTATAGGATTGAGGTCAGGGCTTTGTGATGGCCATTCCAATACCTTGACTTTGTTGTCCTTAAGCCATTTTGCCACAACTTTGGAAGTATGCTTGGGGTCATTGTCCATTTGGAAGACCCATTTGCGACTAAGCTTTAACTTCCTGACTGATGTCTTGAGATGTTGCTTCAATATATCCACATAATTTTCCTTCCTCATGATGCCATCTATTTTGTGAAGTGCACCAGTCCCTCTTGCAGCAAAGCACCCCCACAGCATGATGCTGCCTCCCCGTGCTTCACGGTTGGGATGGTGTTCTTCGGCTTGCAAGAACCCCCTTTTTCCTCCAAACATAACGATGGTCATTATGGCCAAACAGTTCTATTTTTGTTTCATCAGACCAGAGGACATTTCTCCAAAAAGTATGATCTTTGTCCCCATGTGCAGTTGCAAACCGTAGTCTGGCTTTTTTATGGCAGTTTTGGAGCTGTGGCTTCTTCCTTGCTGAGCGGCCTTTCAGGTTATGTCGATATAGGACTTGTTTTACTGTGGATATAGATACTTTTGTACCTGTTTCCTCCAGCATCTTCACAAGGTCCTTTGTTGTTGTTCTGGGATTGATTTGCACTTTTTGCACCAAAGTATGTTCATCTCTAGGAGACAGAACGCGTCTCCTTCCTGAGCGATATGATGGCTGCGTGGTCCCATGGTGTTTATACTTGCGTATTATTGTTTGTACAGATGAACGTGGTATCTTCAGGCGTTTGGAAATTGCTCCCAAGGATGAAACATACTTGTGGAGGTCTACAATTTTTTTTCTGAGGTCTTGGCTGATTTCTTTTGATTTTTCAATGACGTCAAGCAAAGAGGCACTGAGTTTGAAGGTAGGCCTTGAAATACATCCACATGTACACCTCCAATTGACTCAAATGATGTCAATTAGCCTATCAGAAGCTTCTAAAGCCATGACATCATTTTCACAGTCAACTTAGTGTATGTAAACTTCTGACCCACTGGAATTGTGATACAGTGAATTATAAGTGAAATAATCTGTCTGTAAACAATTGTTTGAAAAATTACTTGTGTCATGCACAAAGTAGATGTCCTAACCGACTTGCCAAAACTATAGTTTGTTAACAATACATTTGTGGAGTGGTTGAAAAACAAGTTTTAATGACTCCAACCTAAGTGTATGTAAACTTCCGACTTCAACTGTACATGTACAATACCCATCAATCCAATGCAAAACAGTTGCTAATTACCGTAATAACACTTCCTCATGCCAATACAATTCATTTCCAATCGCGGAAAGCAAACAATAATGTACAATGCACTACCACGACTTATCTGTACAATGCAGCTTGGACGCAGCTACCAAGCTGTCTTCCCACAAGTATTCCATAGCATCGAGTTGTTTATGGCAACACTATAGCTACATTGTTACTCAACCATTGGTCAAGGTCTGCCCATCCTCATCAATGTAATGCAAAGCACCTCTTCTACATTATAAAACAACATAAAAAACAATCCGATTATATTATAAACCAAACATTTCCAATCCAATCACATCACAGAAATCAAGCAGTAGACTCGGCAGCAACGCCAATAAAGAAAATCACGTCTACGCCTATTTCTGACATTTGCCATGCATTTCCAAAAGCTAGAAAATAACAAAATAATACAAGCCCAGCCAAGCTGCCTGTTCTTACCCAGATTCAAAAGAGTTGCAGCCGCCTTCATGCTGTGTTGAACCTCCTCAGCAGTCTCTTGTTCCACTTCCCACGGAATTTGCTTGTAAGATCCCTCTCAAATGCCAGTTGAATCAGCACAGGAGCTTTCCTCCTGTGCAACATGCTCCGTCTGTGCTCACTGAATACGTTTTTCAACGTTGAAAAAGAGTTCTCGCAAGTTGCCGTGGATGCTCCAAATGTTAATCCCAGTTTAAATGCCATCATCACAGTAGACATTGCTGTTAGAGGCCCGGAGTATCTATCCAAAATGCTCTGCGTTGTCAATTTTTCTTCTCCAGATCGGCCGATTTCAGTCTGTAGAAACTGGTATGCGACAGTAAACGCAGTTTCCACAACATCTCCTGAGATTAAGTCCAGCAGTGGTTTCACTTTTTCCACACCACATCCATAAAGGTTTCATTCTATGGGTGCAAGGCACACATGGCCTCAACAAGTTGGCTGTTTCGTTTGTTAAATGTTGCTGACATTTCACCCAGTACAGTATCCAGAGTGCTGAAAAACTGTATTTTGCACTCCCTCTCATTATCCTCTTCTCGCTGGCCCATTGTTGTTTCGACCACATATTCTTTCAGATTACTACTCACTACTCTTTACTTGGAGCGGGGGTTTCCGTGTGCTTGTATTTCTCCCATAACTCATCAAACTGCATCTGCCTTGCAGGAATATTCCATTCACTCTCTGCCTTTGAACCACGCACTACAAAATGCCAGTTTTCTCCCACAGTACAGGCGGGTTGGGTATTTCCCCAGACAAACCTGCGCTGGCTCCTCATCGCTGAGGTCGTCAGGCACTAATGGAGGCGTCGGTGCTTGTAATATACTGGCGGTACTGCTGCTAGGTTTGGTTTTGGTGGCTGCAGGCTCCTCCTCGGGTTGGTTACCTCCTATGTCACCAGGCTGCAAGACGGTTGCGCAGTGCCTTTGCTGCTGGGCTCGGCGGCCTTGGCCTCAGTGATTAGTGTCGGCTCAGCGGCCTTGCCTTTGGCAGGCTTCTCCCCCTCCCCGCCGCTTTGATCCGATGCTGCCATTGTGCCCTGGCGAAGCCACTTTCTAATAGTCCTCTGTAGCTCAGCTGGTAGAGCACGGCGCTTGTAACGCCAAGGTAGTGGGTTCAATCCCCGGGACCACCCATACACGAAAAAATTTATGCACGCATGACTGTAAGTCGCTTTGGATAAAAGCGTCTGCTAAATGGCATATTATTATTATTATATCCGTCACATTCTCAGCGCAGTGATTATTTTTTTTATTTTTTTTAATGTGTATGACGTACGTATGATGCGTACAAGGGAGTTGCATGAATGAAGCATACACAACAAATCAGTTGAGCATGACGGCGGGGGTAGATTGTGGGACAGAATAGGGATACAAACCTGAGGGGGCACAATATTCCAACTAAGGGGCATTGCCCCCTTTTGCACCCTCATGGCGCCGGGCCTGCATAAAGGCCTGATTGGTATAGTGCTGCAGAGATGGTTGTCCTTCTGGAAGGTTCTCCCATCTCCACAGAGGAACTCTGGAGCTCTGTCAGAGTGACCATCGGATTCTTGATCACATCCCTGACCAAGGCCCTTCTCCACCAATTACTCAGTTTGGCCGGGCGGCCAGCTCTAGGAAGAGCCTTGGTGATTCCAAACATCTTTCATTTAAAAATGATGGAGGCCACTGTGTTCTTGGGAACCTTCAATGTTACAGACATTTTTTGTTACCCTTCCCCAGATCTGTGCCTTGACACAATCCTGTCTCAGAGCTATACAGGCAATTCCTTCAACCTCATGCCTTGATTTTTGCTCTGACATACACTGTCAACTGTGGGACCTTAATACAGTGCCTTGCAAAAGTATTCATCCCCCTTGGCGTTTTTCCTATTTTGTTGCATTACAACCTGTAATTTAAATGGATTTTTATTTGGATTTCATGTAATGGACATACACAAAATAGTCAAAATTGGTGAAGTGAAATTAAAAAAATTACTTGTTTCAAGAAATTCTATAAAATAAATTACAGAAAAGTGGTGCGTGCATATATATTCACCCCCTTTGCTATGAAGCCCCTAAATAAGATCTGGTGCATCCAATTACCTTCAGAAGTCACATAATTAGTTAAATAAAGTCCACCTGTGTGCAGTAAGTGTCACATGATCTGTCACATGATCTCAGTATATATACACCTGTTCTGAAAAGCCCCAGAGTCTGCAACACCACTAAGCAAGGGGCACCACCAAGCAAGCGGCACCATGAAGACCAAGGAGCTCTCCAAACAGGTCAGGGACAAAGTTGTGGAGAAGTACAGATCAGGGTTGGTTTATAAAACAATATCAGGAACTTTGAACATCCCACGGAGCACCATTAAATCCATTATAAAAAAATGGAAAGAATATGGCACCACAACAAACCTGCCAAGAGAGGGCCGCCCACCAAAACTCACGGACCAGGCAAGGAGGGCATTAATCAGAGAGGCAACAAAGAGACCAAAGATAACCCTGAAGGAGCTGCAAAGCTCCACAGCGGAGATTGGAGTATCTGTCCATAGGACCACTTTAAGCCGTACACTCCACAGAGCTGGGCTTTACGGAAGAGTGGCCAGAAAAAGCCATTGCCAAAAGGCATGTGGGAGACTCCCCAAACATATGGAAGAAGGTACTCTGGTCAGATGAGACTAAAATTGAGCTTTTTGGCCATCAAGGAAAACGCTATGTCTGGCGCAAACCCAACACTTCTCATCACCCTGAGAACACCATCCCCACAGTGAAGCATGGTGGTTGCAGCATCATGCTGTGGGGATGTTTTTCATCGGCAGGGACTAGGAAACTAGTCAGAATTGAAGGAATGATGGATGGCGCTAAATACAGGGAAATTCTTGAGTGAAACATGTTTCAGTCTTCCAGAGATTTGAGACGGGGACGGAGGTTCACCTTCCAGCAGGACAATGACCCTAAGCATACTGCTAAAGCAACACTCAAGTGGTTTAAGGGGAAACATTTAAATGTCTTGGAATGGCCTAGTCAAAGCCCAGACCTCAATCCAATTGAGAATCTGTGGTATGACTTCAAGATTATTGTACACCAGCGGAACCCATCCAACTTGAAGGAGCTAGACAAGTGTGTGCCTTTCCAAATCATGTCCAATCAATTGAATTTACCACAGGTGGACTCCAATCAAGTTGTAGGAACATCTCAAGGATGATCAATGGAAACAGGATGTACCTGAGCTCAATTTTGAGTCTCATATTAAAGGATCTGAATACTTATTCTAAAATCGATTAAAGTACTTTTTCCCTCATCAATCTACACACAATACCCCATAATGACAAAGCAAAAACAGGCTTTTAGAAATGTTGGCACACTTATCAAAAATAAAAAACTTAAATATCACATTTAAAAAAGGCTGTAATGTAACAGAATGTGGAAAAAGGGAAAGGGTCTGAATACTTTCCGAATGCACTGTATATATAATGGCTAAGTAATATAACAGTGCACCAGGAGTACTTGCTACTGTGATTCCTGAAATGTATTTTTCAAATGCGAAATTATACTTTTGTTACATTGTTTGCTAGCGCAGCTGGTTAGCCATGTCTCTGTCTCATTGACCACCAAATGTTGCTAACGCTGGCTGTTTTCTCAAAATGTATGTTAGCTAGCTAAGTTAGCAATGTTATGAATACAACTCCCATCTGCTGTCGACATCAGGATACAATTTGAGTGCACTAGTTAGCTCCAAAAGTGGTTATAGCTTTGACTGCATGCTGACAGTGAATTCAGAGCCATTCAGTGGCTAGCTACACTACAAACATAATTCTACCATGTTCCCGTGAAGCAATTGTAATGACAGTCCACCACAACATACCCAATAGTTTCCTGATTAGCAATGGGTAGTCTGTGTTTAATTTAATTGTTTATTATAAACACAGTTTGAGATCATTGTGAGGGGATTTCGCTAATGGTTGGATGGGGATTTGAGCTTCCCGGGAAAATATTGCAAAGGTTGCAACAGTAACCAAGGGGGCGTAGCTTAGCGAAGGGTCAATTGGGTGACCATTCATTTAAATTTGGCCACAAAAAAGTATGTTTTATAGATTTATGTTGGTTGATTTATGTTGTATTGTTGCTTGCTTGACAAAAATGACAAATGTTATCAGTTCTACCAGTTGAATTCAATGTTGAATGATACTATCTAATTGTGTAAGTAGTTGTATTCGTGTGAATAAATAATATATCACAATGTTCCAGGTAATTCAAAACATGCACTATTCATGAGCAGGTAGAAACCTCAGCTACAGTGGGGGAAAAAAGTATTTAGTCAGCCACCAATTGTGCAAGTTCTCCCACTTAAAAAGATGAGAGAGGCCTGTAATTTTCATCATAGGTACATGTCAACTATGACAGACAAATTGAGATTTTTTTTCTCCAGAAAACCACATTGTAGGATTTTTAATGAATTTATTTGCAAATTATGGTGGAAAATAAGTATTTGGTCACCTACTAACAAGCAAGATTTCTGGCTCTCACAGACCTGTAACTTATTCTTTAAGAGGCTCCTCTGTCCTCCACTCGTTACCTGTATTAATGGCACCTGTTTGAACTTGTTATCAGTATAAAAGACACCTGTCCACAACCTCAAACAGTCACACTCCAAACTCCACTATGGCCAAGACCAAAGAGCTGTCAAAGGACACCAGAAACAAAATTGTAGACCTGCACCAGGCTGGGAAGACTGAATCTGCAATAGGTAAGCAGCTTGGTTTGAAGAAATCAACTGTGGGAGCAATTATTAGGAAATGGAAGACATACAAGACCACTGATAATCTCCCTCGATCTGGGGCTCCACGCAAGATCTCACCCCGTGGAGTCAAAATGATCACAAGAACGGTGAGCAAAAATCCCAGAACCACACGGGGGGACCTAGTGAATGACCTGCAGAGAGCTGGGACCAAAGTAACAAAGCCTACCATCAGTAACACACTACGCCGCCAGGGACTCAAATCCTGCAGTGCCAGACGTGTCCCCCTGCTTAAGCCAGTACATGTCCAGGCCCGTCTGAAGTTTGCTAGAGTGCATTTGGATGATCCAGAAGAGGATTGGGAGAATGTCATATGGTCAGATGAAACCAAAATAGAACTTTTTGGTAAAACTCAACTCATCGTGTTTGGAGGACAAAGAATGCTGAGTTGCATCCAAAGAACACCATACCTACTGTGAAGCATGGGGGTGGACACATCATGCTTTGGGGCTGTTTTTCTGCAAAGGGACCAGGACGACTGATCCGTGTAAAGGAAAGAATGAATGGGGCCATGTATCGTGAGATTTTGAGTGAAAACCTCCTTCCATCAGCAAGGGCATTGAAGATGAAACGTGGCTGGGTCTTTCAGCATGACAATGATCCCAAACACACCGCCCGGGCAACGAAGGAGTGGCTTCGTAAGAAGCATTTCAAGGTCCTGGAGTGGCCTAGCCAATCTCCAGATCTCAACCCCATAGAAAATCTTTGAAGGGAGTTGAAAGTCTGTGTTGCCCAGCGACAGCCCCAAAACATCACTGCTCTAGAGGAGATCTGCATGGAGGAATGGGCCAAAATACCAGCAACAGTGTGTGAAAACCTTGTGAAGACTTACAGAAAACGTTTGACCTGTGTCATTGCCAACAAAGGGTATATAACAAAGTATTGAGAAACTTTTGTTATTGACCAAATACTTATTTTCCACCATAATTTGCAAATAAATTCATTAAAAATCCTACAATGTGATTTTCTGGAGAAAAAAAATCTCATTTTGTCTGTCATAGTTGACGTGTACCTATGATGAAAATTACAGGCCTCTCTCATCTTTTTAAGTGGGAGAACTTGCACAATTGGTGGCTGACTAAATACTTTTTTCCCCACTGTATATACCAGCTGTCTCTCCATACACAGAATGTCTGGATTTCAGCTTTAACTACTTAAACAACTTGAACCTGACAATATTCCCCATGCTCCGTCATTTAAAGGTCCTGGATCTCACAAGGTAATTTGATTAAAGGTTGGAAAAAGAAAAGGAAACCCGCACACTCTAGGAGCTCAGATGCAATAATTTCATATCTTAATAACCAACGTTTCGACAGACAAGCTGTCTTCATCAGGGTGTAATGACAAACACTGCGGGTCACTAGTTTATACAGTGAGGGAAAAAAGTATTTGATCCCCTGCTGATTTTGTACGTTTGCCCACTGACAAAGACATGATCAGTCTATAATTTTAATGGTAGGTTTATT
Organism: Coregonus clupeaformis; assembly: GCF_020615455.1. Classification (NCBI taxonomy): domain Eukaryota; kingdom Metazoa; phylum Chordata; class Actinopteri; order Salmoniformes; family Salmonidae; genus Coregonus; species Coregonus clupeaformis. Next base: position 38,295 of record NW_025533631.1, read on the forward strand.
TGAACAGTGAGAGACAGAATAACAACAAAAAATCCAGAAAAACTAATGTCAAAAATGTTATTAATTGATTTGCATTTTAATAAGGGAAATAAGTATTTGACCTTCAGCTCCCTCCACAGATTTTCTATGGGATTAAGGTCTGGAGACTGGCTAGGCCACTCCAGGACATTAATGTGCTTCTTCTTGAGCCACTCCTTTGTTGCCTTGGCCGTGTGTTTTGGGTCATTGTCATACTGGAATACCCATCCACGACCCATTTTCAATGCCCTTGCTGAGGGAAGGAGGCTCTCACCCAAGATTTGACGGTACATCGTCCCTTTGATGCGGTGAAGTTGTCCTGTCCCCTTAGCAGAAAAACACCTCCAAAGCATAATGTTTCCACCTCCATGTTTGACGGTGGGGATGGTGTTCTTGGGGTCATAGGCAGCATTCCTCCTCCTCCAAACACGGCGAGTTGAGTTGATGCCAAAGAGCTCGATTTTGGTCTCATCTGACCACAACACTTTCACCCAGTTCTCCTCTGAATCATTCAGATGTTCATTGGCAAACTTCAGACGGGCCTGTAGATGTGCTTTCTTGAGCAGGGGGACCTTGCGGGCGCTGCAGGATTTCAGTCCTTCACGGCGTAGTGTGTTACCAATTGTTTTCTTGGTGACTATGGTCCCAGCTGCCTTGAGATCATTGACAAGATCCTCCCGTGTAGTTCTGGGCTGATTCCTCACCGTTCTCATAATCATTGCAACTCCACGAGGTGAGATCTTGCATGGAGCCCCAGGCCGAGGGAGATTGACAGTTATTTTGTGTTTCTTCCATTTGTGAATAATCGCACCAACTGTTGTCACCTTCTCACCAAGCTGCTTGGCAATGGTCTTGTAGCCCATTCCAGCCTTGTGTAGGTCTACAATCTTGTCCCTGACATTCTTGGAGAGCTCTTTGGTCTTGGCCATGGTGGAGAGTTTGGAATCTGATTGATTGATTGCTTCTGTGGACAGGTGTCTTTTATACAGGTAACAAGCTGAGATTAGGAGCACTCCCTTTAAGAGTGTGCTCCTAATCTCAGCTCGTTACCTGTATAAAAGACACCTGGGAGCCAGAAATCTTTCTGATTGAGAGGGGGTCAAATACTTATTTCCCTCATTAAAATGCAAATCAATTCATAACATTTTTGACATGCATTTTTCTGGATTTTTTTGTTGTTATTCTGTCTCTCACTGTTCAAATAAACCTACCATTAAAATTATAGATTGATCATTTCTTTGTCAGTGGCAAACGTACAAAATCAGCAGGGGATCAAATACTTTTTTCCCTCAATGTATAGTGTCAAAGGACACACACAGGTGTCTGTAATCATGGCCGGGTGTGGCCTAATAGCATTGGTTAATTCACAGTTAAACAGAACATACAAAAAACATGGATAGCATACGATCATAGATACAACTTACATTTTACATTTACATTTTAGTCATTTAGCAGACGCTCTTATCCAGAGCGACTTACAGTTAGCGCATACATTATTTTATCGAACCCACAACCCTGGCGTTGCAAACGCCATGCTCTACCAACTGAGCTACATCCCCTTGGCTTCATAGGCCCACAAACATTAACAATGAATAGCAAAATCACAAGAATGGCTTCAAATCAAAGTCTACGTTGAGACCGAAGGGAGCAAGGGTCTTTAAATTAAAGATCCAGGCATCCTCTCGTTTTAACAATAATTTGTCGAGGTCACCCCCTCTCCTAGGGAGGGTGACATGTTCAATGCCGATATAACGTAGGGACGAAATCGAGTGGTTCGCTTCCAAAAAGTGGGCAGCGACTGGGTATGTCGAGTTTTGTACCTAATGGTGCTGCGATGCTCAGAGATTCATACTTTTAATTTGTGCTTTGTTTTACCCACATAATGTTTACCACAAAGACAAGTTATAAGATAAATAACTGCCTTAGTGGAGCACGTAATAACACCTTTGATTGGGATCTGTTTCCCTGTTTGGGGTGTTTAAAGGATCTACATTTGTAAGTGCCATTGCATTGAGTGCAGCAATTACACTTGTAGTTTCCATCCGGCAGAGGCGCAAATAGACGTTGTGCAGGGATATTTAGGGGTGCTAAATCAGAGATTTCAGCTTTAACTACTTAAACAACTTGAACCTGACAATATTCCCTATGCTCCGTCATTTAAAGGTCCTGGATCTCACAAGGTAATTTGATTAAAGGTATCTTATGTCAGTATTTGCTACTTGTAGTGGATGTTGTACTTATTATTTTGTCATATCCCTTGGTTCAACAGATGTCATATTAAGGTTATTGCTGCCAATACTTTCCACACCGTGAGGGATGTAACAACGTTGATTCTTACTGGGAACCCCATTGAACACATTGTAAATAATGTCTTAAAGGTCCAATGCAGCCGTTTTTATCAGTATCAAATAACTGGGTAACAATTAAATACCTTAGTGTGATTGTTTTCAATTAAAATGGTCAACAAGAAACAAAAATAGCTTCTTAGCAAAGAGCAATTATCAATCAATTAGCTGGTACTGGCAGAGAGGTTTGGAACTCTCTTTCTCAAGACACTGGCACTTAAAATTAGGGTGAAATTCGAGCTGGCTCGAACAGAATTCTCAAATTCGAGTTGGGTCGAGGGAAACCCGTGCTAGCGCAGCCCAGTTTCACAACTGGTGCCAGCTCGATTAGAATTTGGGCTGGTGACGCCATTACTATGCAACCACCAGCTGATCACTGCTGGATGCTGACACCACGTTTAGCTAGCTCGTCTGGGCTTGTTGCTGTTAGCTAGCACATGGACAAGCAGTACTGCAGTATTCAGACATGACACAAATTACCACCATAGCTGGATCCTTCATTAATTTTTTGCCCTACAAAATAAACTTTTATGAGAACAGTCAGCTCTCAAATGCTAGCGACCTAACGTTAGCTAGCAAATCAGAGTTGAAACAAGCTTGCTAGCTAGCTAACGTGAGTTGCAGGAATTTTAGCTGGCCAGGTCATATTGAAAGCTACATCATATCAAACCTGTCGTCTGGTTTGCTTTGTTAGCAAGCTAGCTAATAGCCAATGCCATGGCAAGCAAGGTAGGAATTAAGCTAGCTAGCTAGCCTGAGTCTGGCTGACACTGGCAGGAGTATGGGGTAATGTTAGTTACAACATGGTGAGGGTGAATCAAATTCTTCAACATCTTGCTAGTTAGCTAGCAACATTAGTGAAGCCAGCAGCACAGTCACATATTGGCTACCTAGCAACATGGCATCATTTCTCATTTCTGGAGGTAGTGGAAACGCAATTCGAGCTAGCACACCAAGGCCAGCGTAATCCAGGTTGACTTCAAAGTGCCAATGGAAACTAATGGGAGGGAGTTTTGGCCTTCAACAGGCTGAAATTTCAGACAGTCTTTTCAAACAGCTCTTACACTAAATGGGCATAATTTTCACAATTTCAAAGTATTATTCCAACCTCATAATGTGGATATATATATAAAACACAGGAAAATCATATTTTTGACTGCACTGGGCCTTTAAACTCACTGCATCTCCTACAAAAGCTTGTTCTTGCTGATACTGGTCTTCTATTTATTTTGTTGTATTTTTACCCCTTTTTCTCCCGAATTGGTATTTACAGTGTTGTCCCATTGAGGCCGATAGTGGTCTTCTCTACATTGAGAATCAGCATATAAACAATTTAACCAACCTGCAGGAGGTAAATCTCAGGATAAACAATCTCCTCTCCATGTCCATCCCATCTTATGCCATCAACTTCACAGACTTCAGGATGATGGACCTGCATGCTAATAACATACCGTGCCTTCAGAAAGTATTCATACCCCTTGACCTATTCCACATTTTGTTGTGTTACAGCCTGAATTCAAAATGGATAAAATATTATTTTTTCTCAACCATCTACATACAATACCCCATAATGACAAAGTGAAAGTATGGTTTTAGAAATGTTTGCCAATTTATTGAAAAGGAAATACAGAAATATCTCATTCACATAAGTATTCACACCCCTGAGTCAATACATGTTAGAATCACCTTTGGCAGCGATTACAGCCATGAGTCTTTCTGGGTAAGTCTCTAAGAGCTTTGCACACCTGGACTGTACAATATTTGCCCATTTATTCTTACATTTTTTTTTGAAGCTGTGGTTGTTGATCATTGCTAGACAACCATTTGGAAGTCTTGCCGTAGATTTTCAAGCAGATTTAAGTCAAAACTGTAACTCGGCCACTCAGGAACATTCACTGTCTTCTTGGTAAGCAACTCCAGTGTAGATTTTGCCTTGTGTTTCAAGTTATTGTCCTGCTGAAAGATGAATTCATCTTCCGGTGTCTGGTGGGAAGCAGACTGAACTAGGTTTTCCTCTAGGATTTTGCCGGTGCTTAGCACCATTCAGTTTATTTTTTATCCTAAAAAACAGGCTTCCTTCTTTTCACTCTGTCAATTAGGTTAGTATTGTGGAGTAACTACAATGTTGTTGATCCATCCTCAGTTTTCTCCTATCACAGCCATTAAACTCTATAACTGTTTTAAAGTCACCATTGGCCTCATGGTGAAATCCCTGAGTGGTTTCCTTCCTCTCCGGCAACTGAGTTAGTTACACCATCCAAGTGTAATGAATACCTTCACCATGCAAAGGGATATTTAATGTCTGCTTTTTTTATTTACCAATATGTGCACTTCTTTGCGAGACATTGGAAAACCTCCCTGGTCTTTATGGTTGAATCTGTTTTTGAAATTCACTGCTCGACTAAAGGAACCTTACAGATAATTGTATGTGTGGGGTACAGAGATGAGGTAGTCATTCAAAAATCATGTTAAACACTATTATTGCACACAGAGTGAGTCCATGCAACCTATTATGTGACTTCTTAAGTACATTTTTACTCCTGAACTTATTTAGGCTGCCATAACAAAGGGGTTGAATACATATTGACCTAAGAATTTTTACCTTCTTATTTATAATAAATGTTTAAACATTTAGAAAAAACATAATTCCACTTTGACATTATGGGGTATTTATTGTGTGTAGGCCAGTGTCAAAAGGCTGATGTGGATGCGGTGTTGGAGTCAGGCGCACGACACAGAAGCTTAGTCGATCTGACTTTAATAGTCACAGGAGCAAAATACAAATCCAACGGGCCTCATAAACAGGAGGCGAGCGAATACGCAAAACACTGCGTAAAGTGCGAACAGCACTAACAATAAGCAAACAAATAACCTACACCAACAGACAGGCGTACAACGACACACAACTACAAACAAAACCAAAGGAAACTTATAGGTGACATAATCAATACGTGATAAAGAACAGGTGCACTAATCAGACAAAACCAAACAAACATAGATAACATCAAACGGTGGCAGCTAGTACTCCGGGGACGACGAACGCCGAAGCCTGCCCGAACAAGGAGGAGGAGCAGCCTCGGCGGAATTCGTGACAGTACCCCCCCCCTTGACGCACGGCACCAGCCGTGCGCCGACCCCGGCCTCGGGGACGGCCAGGAGGACGTGGAGCAGGGCGCGTAGGATGACTACGATGGAACTCAGTCAGGAGGGATGGATCTAGAATGTCCCTCCTAGGCACCCAGCACCGTTCCTCCGGACCGTACCCCTCCCACTCCACGAGATATTGTAGACCCCCATCCGACGTCTCGAATCCACGATGGACCGGACTGAGTACGCCGGAGCCCCTCGATGTCCAGTGGGGGCGGAGGGGTCTCTCTTATCTCACTCTCCTGGAGTGGACCAGCTACCACCGGCCTGAGGAGAGACACATGGAATGAGGGGTTAATGCGATAGTCATTAGGCAGTTGCAACCTGTAACACACCTCATTCAATCTCCTCAGGACTTTAAATGGCCCCACAAACCGCCGGCCAAGCTTCCGGCAGGGCAGGCGAAGGGGCAGGTTTCGAGTCGAGAGCCAGATTCGATCTCCAGGGGCGTAGACTGGACCCTCACTGCGGTGGAGGTCGGCGCTCGCCTTCTGCCTGCGGATGGCCCGCTGCAGATGTACGTGGGCAGCGTTCCACGTCTCCTCCGAGCGCCGAAACCACTCATCCACCGCAGGAGCCTCGATCTGGCTCTGATGCCATGGTGCCAGAACCGGCTGATAACCTAACACATACTGAAAAGGGGTCAGGTTAGTTGAGGAGTGGTAGAGAGAGTTCTGAGCCATCTCTGCCCAGGGGAAATACCCCGACCACTCCTCCGGCCGGCCCTGGCAATAGGATCTCAGAAAACTACCCACATCCTGGTTCACTCTCTCCACCTGCCCATTACTCTCCGGGTGGTAACCCGAGGTAAGGCTAACCGAGACCCCCAAGCGTACCATGAACGCCCTCCAGACTCTAGAGGTGAATTGGGGACCCCGATCAGACACTATATCCTCGGGAACCCCGTAGTGCCGGAAGACGTGGGTGAACAAAGCCTCAGCGGTCTGTAGGGCAGTAGGGAGACCCGGCATTGGAATAAGACGACAGGCCTTAGAGAACCGATCCACAACGACCAGAATAGTGGTATTCCCCTGAGAGGGGGGAAGGTCCGTGACAAAGTCCACCGAGAGGTGAGACCACGGCCATTGTGGAACGGGCTGAGGTTGTAACTTCCCCCTGGGCAGGTGTCTAGGCGCCTTACACTGAGCGCACACCGAGCAGGAGGAGACATAAACCCTCACATCCCTAGCCAATGTTGGCCACCAGTACTTAACACTAAGGCAGTGCACTGTCCGACCAATACCTGGATGTCCAGAGGAGGGTGACGTATGAGCCCAATAGATGAGACGATCACGGACCTCGAGCGGCACGTACGTCCGACCCACTGGACACTCTGGGGGAGTAGGGTCTGTGCGTAACGCCCGCTCAATTTCCGCATCGACCTCCCATACCACCGGTGCCACCAGACAAGACTCCGGCAGTATGGGAGTGGGCTCAATGGACCTCTCCTCTGTGTCATACCGCCGGGACAGGGCGTCTGCCTTACCGTTCTGGGACCCTGGGATGTAAGTGATCTTAAAAACGAACCGGGTCAGGAACATGTTCCACCTAGCCTGACGAGGGTTCAATCTCCTCGCTGCCCGGATGTACTCCAGGTTGCGATGGTCAGTCAGAATGAGAAAAGGGTGTTGAGCCCCCTCAAGCCAATGCCTCCACACCTTAAGGGCTTGAACCACGGCTAACAGCCCCCTGTCCCCTACGTCATAATTACGCTCCGCCGGGCTGAGCTTCTTAGAATATAAAGCGCAGGGACGGAGCTTAGGAGGTGTGCCGGAGTGTTGCGATAGTACTGCCCCAATACCGGCCTCTGACGCGTCCACCTCTACCTGGAACGCTAAAGTGGGGTCCGGGTGCGCCAGCACCGGAGCTGAAGTGAACAGGTCCTTCAGTTTACGAAACGCCCTGTCCGCTTCAGCCGACCACTGCAAACGCACCGGGCCCCCCTTCAGCAGGGAAGTAATGGGAGCTGCTACCTGTCCAAAACCCTGGATAAACCTCCGGTAGTAATTGGCAAAACCCAAAAACTGCTGCACCTCTTTAACAGTGGTTGGGGTTTGCCAGTTACGCACGGCTGACACCCGGTCAATCTCCATCTTCACCCCTGACGCGGACAACCGATGACCCAAGAAGGAGATAGATTCCTGGAAAAACAGACATTTCTCTGCCTTGACATACAAGTCATGCTCCAACAGCCTACCCAACACTCGGCGCACCAGGGCTACATGCTCGGCTCGTGTAGCAGAGTACACTAGGATGTCGTCAATGTACACTACCACTCCCTGCCCATGCAGGTCCCGGAAGATCTCGTCCACAAATGATTGGAAGACTGAAGGAGCATTCATTAACCCGTATGGCATGACAAGATACTCATAATGACCTGAGGTGGTACTAAATGCTGTCTTCCATTCTTCCCCCTCCCTAATGCGCACCAAGTTATAAGCGCTCCTGAGATCCAGTTTTGTGAAGAAAAGCGCTCCGCGTAATGATTCAGTCATACTCGCAATCAGAGGTAGAGGGTAACTGTATTTCACAGTAATCTGATTGAGACTACGATAATCAATACACGGGCGCAAACCTCCGTCCTTCTTCTTCACAAAAAAGAAACTCGAGGACGCAGGGGAAGTGGAGGGCCGTATGTATCCTTGTCTCAGGGACTCCGCTATGTATGTTTCCATAGCCGCCGTCTCCTCTTGAGACAGAGGATACACATGACTCCGCGGAAGTGCCGCAGCTGTATGGCGGTTTATCACACAATCTCCCTGTCTATGAGGTGGCAATCACGTCGCCCTCGTCTTGCTGAACACGAGTGCCAAATCCTCATACTCAGGGGGAATGTGCATTGCGGGCACTTGGTTCGGACTCTCCACCGTGGTCGCCCCAACGGAAACACCTAAACATCGCCCAACACACTGGCCAGACCATTCCTTGAAAGCCCTCTGTTGCCACGAAATAGTGGGGTCATGGGTGATTAACCTAGGAAGCCCCAGCACCACGGGATACGCAGGAGAGTCAATGAGGTACAACTGAATAATCTCCTCATGACCCCCCCTGCATCTTCATCTTTAGTGGCGCTGTGACCTCCCTAATCAACCCAGATCCCAACGGGCGGCTATCTAGGGCATGGACAGGAAAGGGTGCATCTGTAACGATCCCGGCAGTCTGAGTCGGGTCCTGTCTGTGGACTAGTTTTTCTGCTCGTGATCTCCAGTTTCCCGAGGGTTCTGGAACGCTCCGGGGAGCTCTCTTGATTTCCGCACCTGCATCCCATCAGCAATCTGCACACCTGGTCCTGATCATCACCCTTCTTAGGCTCTGGCCTAACATCCATTCCCTGCCAGATCGTTAGCCATGAACAGTAGGTTTACCAGAGTATCAGTCTTAGAGCTTCTAGCGTTAGTTTTGTTGTTTTGCACCTTGTTGGTTTGTTGTTTACTTACCTCCGTTTTGTTCCATCTGCAGTCACTCGTCCGGAACCTTCATCCAACCTCTGCCTGGTGGTCGGCGGCTGCCGAGCCATGATTGGATCAACCACTGCACCCCCAACAACTAACCAACGCCGCCCGCTCTGTTCCCTGGATTATTCAGCATCACTCTTGAATTTGTAAATAAACACTCACCTTCGTTTCAACTAACCTTGTCCTGGTCTGCTTCTGGGTTCTGGCTTTGTAACTCGTGACAGCATCAACGGGCAGGAGGGGAATCCCTAACTTAGAACAACATTTCAGATCAATAAAATTCCCAGCTGCGCCTGAATCGACTAGCGCCTTATGCTGGGAATGAGATGCAACCTGAGGAAATACCACAGGTATACACAAGTGAACAACAGAGAGCTCTGGGTGAGTGGGGCGCCTACTCACCTGAAATGACTCCCCAGTGCGCGACCTGTTGCCTCGATTCCTCGGAGACCCTCCCCAGCACCTAGCCGCAGTGTGTCCTCCACGGCCACAGCTGGTGCAGGGGACGGCCCCCCTCGGGTTCTCTCTCCTACTCTCTCTTGCGCCAGCACCCCCGAGCTCCATCGGGCTCGGCTCGGAGGTGCTGGGGGATGGAATGGATGGCCCCATCTCGGGACGTCCGCGGGTGGCCAGCAGGGTATCCAGACGGATGGACATGTCCACTAGCTGGTCGAAGGACAGATTGGTGTCCCTGCAGGCCAGCTCTCGACGAACGTCCTCACGCAGGCTACACCGATAGTGATCGATGAGGGCCCTCTCATTCCACCCCGCATCCGCCGCTAGCGTCCGGAAATCCAGGGCGAACTCCTGTGCACTCCTCTTCCCCTGTCGGAGGTGGAACAGACGCTCCCCCGCCGCTTTACCCTCAGGAGGGTGATCGAAAACTGCCCTGAAGCGGCGGGAGAACTCCGCGTAGCTGATGGTGGCGGCGTCTATTCCCCTCCATTCGGCGTTGGCCCACTCCAACGCCTTGCCGGAGAGACAGGAGATGAGGGTGGAAACGCTCTCGTATCCCGAGGGCGCCGGGTGTATGGTGGCCAGGTAGAGTTCCACCTGAAGGAGGAACCCCTGACACCCGGCTGCAGTGCCATCATACGCCCTCGGGAGCGAGAGCCGAATCCCACTGGATTCCGGAGCTGGTCTGGTGGGGCTGGCCGATGGTGGTGGTAATGTAGGAGGAGGTGTGGGCACGCCTCCCCTCTCCCATCGGCGCAGGGTGTTCATTACCTCCTGCATGGCGGAGCCGAGTTGCTGGATCATGGCGTCCTGGCAGCTGACCCGATCCTCCAGCGACTCGGTCGCCGCCGCTGCTCCTGCTGACTCCATGTATGGTGTGTCGTTCTGTCAAAAGGCTGATGTGGATGCGGTGTTGGAGTCAGGCGCAGGACACAGAAGCTTAGTCGATCTGACTTTAATAGTCACAGGAGCAAAATACAAATCCAACGGGCCTCATAAACAGGAGGCGAGCGAATACGCAAAACAGTGCGTAAAGTGCGAACAGCACTAACAATAAGCAAACAAATAACCTACACCAACAGACAGGCGTACAACGACACACAACTACAAACAAAACCAAAGGAAACTTATAGGTGACATAATCAATACGTGATAAAGAACAGGTGCACTAATCAGACAAAACCAAACAAACATAGATAACATCAAACGGTGGCAGCTAGTACTCCGGGGACGACGAACGCCAAGCCTGCCCGAACAAGGAGGAGGAGCAGCCTCGGCGGAATTCGTGACAGCCAGTGACAAAAAAACAAAATCTTATCCATTTTAAATTCAGGCCGTAACACAACAAAATGTGGAAAAAGTCAAGGGGTGTGAATACTTTCTGAAGGCATTGTATCTGTTGTTGGAGTGGATCACACAGCTGTCTTAAGGCAAATTATGAACAACATCACAATTACACTCAACAGAAATCCAATACTACAAATAGAGCCAGGAGCATTTCAGAACTTTTACCTATGGGAACTCAACCTCCGTGATACATTTGTATCAACGGATGTGACTAAAGACTGTCTTAAGGCACTAGAGGGTCTCAATGTTGGGAAGCTACTGATAGGACATTTCCGCAGCAACGTTAGGATCAACACTTCAGATTTCAACTTCTTGGATGGACTGTGCCACATCAACATTCAGGAAATATATTTCTATGTACAAGATACAACCCCACCCCATAAACCAATGCATTTGTTGCGTTGTTTGAAAAATGCTGCAACAATTTATCTTGAAAATTGTAAATTGGAAGACATGGAAAAGCTTCATTTAAGACAGAGTAGACTAGCCAACATTCCAAGTCAGCAACTTTCACTTCAGCACACAATAGAAAAACTAACCACAGATAATGTACATTCTGTTGCATTTTTCGATGCCATCGAGGACATGCCTCTCCTGATTTAAGTAATAACGAAATATTCATAAGAGGCTGTTGTGAAACACTTTTCAAAGGTACCCCTAAACTCCAGCAACTCAATAATGGCCTCAACTCAGAAATTATGTTAATTTACTTGCCATTCGCTGGACTAGAGTCCCTTCAGGTGCTGGACTTCCACCATACAAAGCTCAATTCAGACTTTTTCAACCTGGAGAACCTTAAATAGCTGAGGTATTTGGACATATCCCACACAAGCATGAACTTCACAAATGAGTTTCTCTTCCAAGTACTTGGGAATCTGAGAGTGCTAAAGATGTCAGGCATTCGTTACCAAGGAGATTTCATTCCTCCAATGTGTTTTAACCTTAATCTTCTGGAAACATTGGACATTTCATCTTGTGGTATTGAGAAACTGCTTTGCAACTCTTTAGCTAATCTGGATAGGTTAAGACATTTCAGTCTCAATGGAAATAAATTGACAGCTGTGGATTTCTTGGTCAATCCTAGCCTTGCTGCACTTACATGGATGGACATAGGCCAAAATCGCATTACTACAATTCTTATCAACATTCACCATAATCTACAGGAAAACATGACAGCGTTTGATCAGTCTTCATTTTGGCACTCTTTTTTTTAGATTTAGTCTTTGTCATTTTGATTAAAATATCATTAAGTCACATTTTTGTCATTTGAATCATGATTTAGTCTACAGTTATTGTCAAAATAACGAAAACAGTGGGCAATTTTAGTCAAGTAAATGCTATTTCATTTTAGTCACATTTTAGTCACATCACATTTGTATTGCATCATTAACCTATAGTAAACATAAATCACTGACTTCCATGTGCACAAACATACATAGCCTTGTCCTACCAACATATTTTTCCTATTCTCTTCCCAACCACAGAAATATGACAAACATATATAAGAAACAATTATCTGGCCATGTAAATTCCTAATCCAGTTTACATAGATATTGCACATTACCTACAAAACCAACAGACACACACAAGCGCAGAGAGAGAGAGAGAGAGAGAGAGAGAGAGAGAGAGAGAGAGAGAGAGAGAGAGAGAGAGAGAGGAGAGAGAGAAGCACAATCATGAGATGGTGCCGCAAAGTATTGGCAAAATAGTATGGGTTGCACCTCTGTCACTTGGTCACATCATTGTCATTGTTATCAAAATTCCACAGCCACATTGATGTCCAAAAGTAGAACGGGGGCTAATGACTGTTTCGCCCAGTGATGTAGTAGAGTCACTTAACCTCGAGTCCGAATCGCAAAGTATTGGCAAAATAGTATGGGTTGCACCTCTGTCACTTGGTCACATCATTGTCATTGTTATCAAAATTCCACAGCCACATTGATGTCCAAAAGTAGAACGGGGGCTAATGACTGTTTCGCCCAGTGATGTAGTAGAGTCACTTAACCTCGAGTCCGAATCGAGTCCCAAGTCCCCTGTGCTCGAGTCCATGTCCGAAACACGAATGGTTGAGTCACGAGTCGAGTAAATGGTTTGCTATCCATTTTCCTTTCTTTATGTGCCACCAAATGTTTGCATATAGGCTACTGGTAATGTTACCAGGGCCACGTTCAGTTGCAAACATTGTTGAACGTTGCAGATAGAAATTCCATGAATAGAGACAACGTAATTCCTTATCCATACTAAGAGAGGCATGTTTGTTCTACATAGCATGTTTTTATCTGAACGTTCCAAAAAGTTGGGTCCTGCTGAACGCGCCCCAGGTTGTTTGCTATAGCTAGCTAATAAGGTAACATGACTGAACAAGGTGAAGCCTAAACAAGTGGATAACGGTCCGGTCTGCAAGTAGCTTAGTTTTAGAATGGCCTTCAATATTCTTTATGAATGTAAAATGCGGCCCGTCAATGCATGATAGAGAAAACGTAGCACCAGTATTATGGGTCTTATCTCTTGAACGTTAATGGCTAGAATCAAGCCGTTTTCTCTGAGGAAAAGAGGGAGACTTAACTAATAGGCCTACGTTGGCTACAGAACCTGGCTATGAAATGCAGTGGGGAAAGTGGGAGCGAGACTACAAATTAAAAAACGTTTCTATACTCAAGGGATAGTAAAACATAGCTAGACTGTTGTTTTACTATTAAACTTAATGCTGCTATTGTTTTTAGTTTCTTAAAGCAGCTTGTGTTTCTTAACCAGGCAAAGGGTAGCTAATTAGAAGGCTGGTGGTGACTGGTTAGCTACGGGAAAAGAGAGTTGCCAGCGCGATGTGCATAATTGGAGGTGGAGCCAAAGCAGAGCCTGTCTGCCTGTCTGCCCACACTCATCACTTGCTCCCCGCAGCTCACCAGCTGATGTAGGCTAGGCTGTGTGTGCCGGGTGTGGCACGTCCTTCCCACTGCTGAACAGAACTGCGCTGTGCGTCTGTGCTGCTAATATTAATTGTGCTTATACTGTAACTGAAAAGTTCTCAATCTTTCCAAAAACTCTTGTCTAGCCCACTTAGTGTTCCGATTTTAGTCACAGAGATAATTTAGTCTTGTCTCGTTTTAGTCAACTGAAATGAAAAATAATTTTTGTTTAGTTATCGTTTTTTCTGGGTCTATTTTTTTATGGGTAGATCATCTTTAATATTGCTGATAGATTGTAACTTCCATCAATATAATTGTCTGCATCGCTTCCAATCCCCCATATGTTTTTTGTTTTCTTCTCGCAAATATATATTTATATATATATTCACATACATACATACATATATACATACATAAATACATACATATCTATATATACATACACATACAGTGAGGGAAAAAAGTATTTGATCCCCTGCTGATTTTGTACGTTTGCCCACTGACAAAGACATGATCAGTCTATAATTTTAATGGTAGGTTTATTTGAACAGTGAGAGACAGAATAACAACAACAAAATCCAGAAAAATGAATGTCAAAAATGTTATAAATTGTTTTGCATTTTAATGAGGGAAATAAGTATTTGACCCCTCTGCAAAACATAACTTAGTACTTGGTGGCAAAACCCTTGTTGGCAATCACAGAGGACAGACGTTTCTTGTAGTTGGCCACCAGGTTTGCACACATCTCAGGAGGGATTTTGTCACACTCCTCTTTGCAGATCTTCTCCAAGTCATTAAGGTTTCAAGGCTGACGTTTGGCAATTCAAACCTTCAGCTCCCTCCACATATTTTCTATGGGATTAAGGTCTGGAGACAGGCTAGGCCACTCCAGGACCTTAATGTGCTTCTTCTTGAGCCACTCCTTTGTTGCCTTGGCTGTGTGTTTTGGGTCATTGTCATGCTGGAATACCCATCCACGACCCATTTTCAATGCCCTAGCTGAGGGAAGGAGGTTCTCACCCAAGATTTGACGGTACATTGTCCCTTTGATGCGGTGAAGTTGTCCTGTCCCCTTAGCAGAAAAACACCCCCAAAGCATAATGTTTCCACCTCCATGTTTGACGGTGGGGATGGTGTTCTTGGGGTCATAGGCAGCATTCCTCCTCCTCCAAACACGGCGAGTTGAGTTGATGCCAAAGAGCTCGATTTTGGTCTCATCTGACCACAACACTTTCACCCAGTTCTCCTCTGAATCATTCAGATGTTCATTGGCAAACTTCAGACGGGCCTGTAGATGTGCTTTCTTGAGCAGGGGGACCTTGCGGGCGCTGCAGGATTTCAGTCCTTCACGGCGTAGTGTGTTACCAATTGTTTTCTTGGTGACTATGGTCCCAGCTGCCTTGAGATCATTGACAAGATCCTCCCGTGTAGTTCTGGGCTGATTCCTCATCGTTCTCATAATCATTGCAACTCCACAAGGTGAGATCTTGCATGGAGCCCCAGGCCGAGGGAGATTGACAGTTATTTTGTGTTTCTTCCATTTGTGAATAATCGCACCAACTGTTGTCACCTTCTCACCAAGCTGCTTGGCGATGGTCTTGTAGCCCATTCCAGCCTTGTGTAGGTCTACAATCTTGTCCCTGACATCCTTGGAGAGCTCTTTGGTCTTGGCCATGGTGGAGAGTTTGGAATCTGATTGATTGATTGCTTCTGTGGACAGGTGTCTTTTATACAGGTAACAAGCTGAGATTAGGAGCACTCCCTTTAAGAGTGTGCTCCTAATCTCAGCTCGTTACCTGTATAAAAGACACCTGGGAGCCAGAAATCTTTCTGATTGAGAGGGGGTCAAATACTTATTTCCCTCATTAAAATGCAAATCAATTTATAACATTTTTGACATTCATTTTTCTAGATTTTTTTGTTGTTATTCTGTCTCTCACTGTTCAAATAAACCTACCGTTAAAATTATAGATTGATCATTTCTTTGTCAGTGGGCAAACGTACAAAATCAGCAGGGGATCAAATACTTTTTTCCCTCACTGTACATATGCATATACATATCCTTTAAAAATATATATATTTCCCTTTATTACTTTCCAACCCCACCACCCCTTCCCTAATTGGAGTAAACTAGTGAACAACAATGCTTAGGCTTCTACTTCCAGCTTATACATACATTTTATGGACACAATCAATTTTACAATAATTCTATTTTGTTTGTTTTTACTCCTGAACTTCCTCTACCCTCAACCTCTCCGATCATTTTCATGATGTCCATCCGGTTTGCTTCTATATGCCATATCTTTCTAGCTGTGCTCTTTCACAAAAGCTCTCAACCTATAACCTATATACTTATTATAGACACAGTATGCTTACATTATTAGTTATCTTGTTGTTATTAGTTGTTGTTAATTGTTATTAGTCCCATCCTTCAACTCCATTCAACACCACCCTTCTATCTCTTAACACCATCCATATTGGATTTCTATTTGCCATAGATTTTTCAACTGTACTGTGATGTTTTACAAAAGTTCTGAACCTTTTTATTCTCATTGTTTCTACAGATTGTAAATTGAAAATAAACATTTTTGCTAAAAGTATTATATATATATTATAAATGTATATTATTGATCGATTATTGACTATGACTTTTCAGATCACCCTGTAATGCTATCTGCAGGGTTAGCTCCAGGTAAATATTGCAATCCTTTAGCCATTCTTGGACCTGTGTCCAAAAACAAGCTACAAATGGACAGTACCAAAACAAATGATCTAATGATTCTGTCTCTTCGCAGCAAAATCTACAAAGCTGGGAAGATTGTATCCCCCATATAAATAACATTCTATTGGTAGCAAGAATTTTATATAATAATTTAAATTTTAAAAAATTAAGTTTTGAATCCGGCGTCGTTCTGCGTATCAGTTCATAAACACTATGCCATGGAATCGGTACGTCAAAAATCTCTTCCCAACTATTTTGCAATCTATATGGGACGGCTGTCCATCCTTTGGTCCTTCAATTAAACTGGTAAACTTTTTTTATTTATCACAGTTTTCTTTAACCAATTATGTTCTTTAATGCAAGGCCAACAGACAAGTTCCTTTTTCCCCCTTCCATTTTCCTCTTCCACTTTTGCGGTAATGCTGCAATTATTTGGTTGTAATTTTGGGTAGAGCAGACATTTCCATATGTTTTTGTTAGCTGCATGTGCGACATAACTCCACCAGTCCTACCGATGATATCATTTACGAAGATTATACCTTTTCTAAACATTTTGTCAAAAAAAATAGGTTTTATCAATTAGTATATTTGAGTTTAACCACAATATTTGTTGCATTATTTGTTCTGTAGTTTCTGGAGGATTAAATTGAAACTGCAACCAACTTTCTATGGCTTGTTTTAGAAATAGTGATATTTGGGAGATTATTTCCTTTTCAAATAACTGAAAGTTAGAGGTTGTAATCTGAATAAAGGGAAAAAGGCCATTCTTGAACATTGGGTGAGACAATCTTACTAATTTGCTAGAGAACCAGTTCAGATTTAAGTATAACTTTTGCATGACTGAAGCTTTTAGTGATAGGTCTAAATGCTTTAATATTTAATCATTTCTGTCTTCAGAATTCATATTCATTATATAAATAGACCCGTTTAATATTGTCTGGCTTGCCGTTCCAAATAAAATTGAATATTTTTTTCTCATATAATTAAAAAAACTGTTCGCTAGGCGTATGCAAGACCATAAGCAAATAGGTAAACTGGGATAATACTAAAGAGTTAATCAGGGTGATTTTTCCACAAATTGATAGGTACTTACCTTTCCATGGTAGCAAGATCTTATCTATTTTTGCTAACTTTCTATTAAAATGTATTGGAGTGAGATCATTTATTTCATTTGGGATATGTATTCCGAGTATATCCACATCACCATCAGACCATTTTATTGGTAAACTACATGGTAAGGTGAAAATTGTATTTTTTAGTGATCCAATACGTAATATAGTACATTTATCATAATTTGGTTGTAATCCAGAGAGGTTATAAAATGTATCTAGATCCTCTATGAGGCTGTGGAGGGATTCAAGTTGTGGATTTAAAAGAAAACATGAATCATCAGCGTACAATGACATCTTTGTTTCTAAGCCCTGGATTTCTAATCCCTTGATATTATTGTTGGATCTGATTTTAATAGCTAACATCTCTATGGCCATAATAAATAGATATGCCGATAGTGGACAACCTTGTTTCACTCCTGTTGATAGTTTAAAACTTTCAGAGAAATAGCCATTATTTACTATTTTACACCTAGGGTTACTATACATGATTTTAACCCAATTTATAAGAGATTCTCCTAAATTGAAATGCTCCAGGCATTTATATATAAACCTCTGTCGTACTTTATCAAATGCCTTTTCGAAGTCTGTTATGAATAGCAGGCCTGGTTTCCCAGATTTTTCATAGTGTTCTATTGTTTCCAGTACATGTCTTATATTATCTCCAATGTATCGTCCATGTAAAAAACCTGTCTGATTAGAATGAATATGTGATGAGGTGTGAATGACGGAGTCAGGCGCAGGAGGTAAAACACTGAAATCCAGAGTTTATTCAGTGTACATGAATAAAGCGCAGCAAGCGTCAAAACGAAACTAGTACAAGGGAAAAAACCACCTTGGCTACATACAAGGAAAGAGTAGCTCAACCGAGCTACTCACTCTCACAATGAACAATCACTCACAAAGGACAAGGGGGCAGAGGGAACACTTATACACAGACTAATGAGGGAATGAGTACCAGGTGTGTGATTGACAAGACAAGACAAGACAAGACAAATGGAGTGATGATAAATGGAGCGGTAGTGGCTAGTAAGCCGGTGACGAAGAACGCCGAAACCTGCCCGAGCAAGGCGGAGGGGCAGCCTCGGCTGAATTCGTGACAGAGTAATGTTCGACAATACCTTTTTAATTATATGCGCAATACATTTTTCTATAATTTTTGCATCACAACACTGAAGTGTAAGGGGCCTCCAATATTTTCCACTTGCATCCTGTTTCAGTAATAATGAAATCAGACCTTCTTCTTGAGTGTCTGATAATCTACCATTTACATAGGAGTGGTTAAAACATACTAATAACGGTCCTCTGAGTATATCAAAAAAGGTTTGGTATACCTCGACTGGTATGCCATCCAACCCTGGAGTTTTCCCGGACCTAAAGTCTTTAATTGCATCCAGAAGTTCCTCCTCTGTAATTTCACCTTCACATGAGTCTTTCTGTATGACTGTTAATTTTACATTATCAATAGAAAAAAAATCTCTACAATTAGCTTCAGTTAGATGAGATGGAGGCGACTGAAACGAAAACATATGCTTAAAGTGTCACGAACAGAAGAGGACCCAAGAGCGCAAGTTCAAATTCAGAGTTCTTTATTCAAGGTTACAGGCGGGAAGAGGAGTCCCAGGGGTGTCAGGGGTCTTTCAGGGTCCTCCTGTGGGTACCTGTGCTCGGGGGGTCACCAAATGTCCGGGGGTGTCCAGTCCAAGTGCTTAGTGTGTGTGTTCCCCAGTGATGGAGCGGCGTATCGGGCTGAGGGTGGTGAAACGTCTGGGCACGCTCATCTGGTGGTCGGAGACCTGGGGGAACACACACACACAACAGCAATATGAATGGCAGGCAGAAGTACAGATCAGGGGCTGGGCAAATATCGTGGTAGAGACAGAAGGCAGAAACGAGTTACCGGAGGGGCTGAAGATCGGAGAGTAGTCGAGGTCCAGAAGGCAGGTTGGGATAGACGGGGCAGTAGAACAAGGAGGCAGTCAAGAAAGGATCGGTATCACAAACAGGAGTCAGAGCGCAGACAGGCAGGTTACTGGTCCGGGTTTGAAGACGATCTGACAGGGGCTTGGCTGAAAAACAGGGCTTGATATACTGGGAGAGGTAGTGGGGAAATGCAGTTCAGCTGGCAGAGTAATTAGAACAGAGTGAGGCAAGGTGAGGATGGTGAGTGGGAAATGCAGTGCAGCTGGCCAGGTAACAAGAGCAGAGCAGGGCAGGTGGAGCTAGTTAGGCTGAGTAGAGAGAGGGAGGTGAGCAGAGTGGAAGATAATTGAATGCAATAAATGTTGCTACCAGGGAGAGAGAGTGCTCATGACAGGACCCCCCTCCAAGGGACGGCCCCAGAAGTCCCAAGAACAACATCATGCCGGGAGGGTGGAGGGGAGCAGGCGGCGGGTCAGAACTCCTCCGAGCGGTCGAGTGAATCTCCTCATCCTCAGAAGGAGCTGGAGGGTCACGGTCGGGAGACAGGACAGGCACTGAGACAGGAGCAGGCGGGCCGGACGGCTAGGAACCCCTCTTGGACGCCCCTACGGATTGCAGGCTGATCAGGATGTGGTCGGTGGAAGTCAGTGATAAGGGTCCGGTCCACTATCCTCCTGGCCGGGATCCAGGTCCTCTCCTCTGGACCATATCCCTCCCAATCAACGAGGTACTGGAGACCCCTACCCCTTCGCCTAGAGCGGAGCAGCCGCCGGACGGTGAAGACAGGACCGCCATCTACGAGGCGCGGAGGAGGTGGCGCCGGAGCTGCAGGGACCAGGGGACTTTCATGGACCGGCTTGACCTTGGGAGACGTGGAAGGTGGGGTGGACCCGCATGGAAGCGGGCAACTGAAGTCGGACCGCCGTTGGACTGATGACTTTCTGCACAGGAAAAGGACCAATGAAGCGAGGGCCAGCTTTCGTGATACAACCCGCAGCGGCAGATCCCGGGCAGACAGCCAGACCTTCTGACCAACCCGGTAAGTAGGTGCTGGGGTCCTCCGTCGGTTGGCACCGACGGCGTAGCTGGTTCCAGACTTCAGGAGCACAGTGCGAGCCTGGGCCCAAGTGCGGCCCGGCAGCGCGGGCATACGCAGAGCAGACGGACAGGTGGCATCCGCCTCCTGGCTGGCAAACAGTGGAGGTTGATACCCGTGAGACACACTGAAAGGGGGAGAGCCCGGTGGAGGAACTGGTGAGTGAATTATGGGCATATTCCACCCAGAGCAGGTGTTGAGCCCAGGCCCGGGGATTTTGGGAAGCCACACACCTCAGTGCCTTCTCCAGCTCCTGGTTCATGCGTTCAGTCTGGCCGTTTGACTGCGGGTGGAATCCAGACGATAGGCTGGCGGTGGCCCCAAGGAGATGACAGAACTCCTTCCAAAAGGTTGCTGAGAATTGCGGGCCCCGGTCTGACACTATATCCTGGGGTAGGCCATGGATACGAAACACATGTTCCAGGACCACCTGGGAGGTCTCTTTAGCAGAGGGTAGTTTGGGAAGGGGCACGAAGTGGGTCATCTTACTAAAGCGGTCAACAATGGTAAGGATGACTGTGTGTCCGTCAGAGGGCGGAAGGCCCGTAACAAAGTCCAGTGAAACGTGGGACCAGGGCCTCTTGGGTATGAGTAGGGGTTGCAGCAACCCAGCAGGAGGCTGGTTGGGAGTCTTGTTTCGGTTACAAGTGGGACAAGCTCGGATGAATTCTCGGACATCCCGTCTCATCCCCCGCCACCAGAACCGCTGGCGGACCAGATGAAGGGTGCGAGTGATGCCGGGATGACAGGCCAGGCGGGATTCGTGCCCCCACTGAATCACAGGTGACCTGAGATTTGCTGGAACAAACAGACGGTTGGGGGCGCTGGTGCTTGGACCTGGCTGGTCCCGAAGAGCCTCCATGACCTGCTTCTCGATCTCCCAGGTGAGGGCCGCACGACCAAGTGGCTGGGAAGAATGGGAGCTGTCATGGCGGTGGTCTCGTCCTTCTGAAACATCCGGGAAAGAGCATCCAGGTTTGATGTTGCGAGATCCCGGGCGGTAGGAGAGCGTGAAATTGAAGCGCGTAAAGAACAGAGACCACCGCTGTTGACGGGAGTTCAGCCTCCTGGCTGTTTGGATATACTCCAGGTTCTTGTGGTCTGTCCACACTACGAATGGTTCCTTTGACCCCTCTAACCAGTGCCGCCATTCTTCAAGGGGCTGAGCTTGACAGCCAACAGCTCGCGGTTCCCAATGTCGTAGTTGCATTCGGCAGGGGGTTAGCCGACGGGAGTAGAAGGCACAGGGGTGCATCTTGCCATCCTCAGCTGCTCTTTGAGAAAGCACTGCACCCACTCCACGTCCGAAGCATCTACCTCCACCACAAACTGCCTTGCTGCATCTGGCATCTGGAGGATGGGAGCAGAAGTGAAACATGTCTTGAGGATATTGAAGGCCTTATCAGCAGCTGATGTCCATTGGTACGGTTGTTTAGTGCTGGTTAGCGCCGTGAGGGGTGCAGCCACTGTGCTATAGTTTCTGATGAATCTCCTATAAAAGTTGGCAAAGCCCAGGAACTGTTGCAACTTCTTCCGAGACTCAGGAACTGGCCAGGAAGTGACAGCCGACACCTTCGTGAGATCCATCTGAATGCTGCCCTCGGTCACCACATACCCCAGGAATGAAACGGTCTTGGCATGGAACTCGCACTTCTCTGCCTTCACGAAAAGAGAGTTCTCCAGCAGGCGGCGCAGGACCAACCGGACGTGGTGCGTGTGTTCTGACAGAGTCTTTGAGAATATTAAAATATCGCCAAGGTACACAAATACGAACGTATTTAGCATGTCCCTGAGGATATCATTCACTAGGGCTTGAAAAACTGCTGGGGCATTGGTGAGGCCGAAGGGCATGACGAGATATTCATAGTGGCGGTTGGTGTGTTGAACGCTGTCTTCCATTCGTCTCCCTCCTCATCCGCACCAGATGGTAGGCATTGCGAAGGTCCAGCTTAGTGAATACAGTGGCTCCCTGCAGCAGTTGAAGGCAGACGAGCAAGGGGCAGTGGGTAGCGATTCTTAACCGTGATGTCGTTCAGACCCCGGTAATCTATGCATGGACGAAGAGAACCGTCCTTCTTGCCGGACAAAGAAGAATCCCGCTCCTGCGGGGGAAGACGACGGGTCTAATTATCCCGGAGGCAGAGAGAGTCATTAATGTAGTCCTCCATGGCCTTTCTTTCCGGGGCTGACAGTGAATACAGACGACCCTTGGGAGGTGCTGTGCCAGGCAGGAGATCAATCGCGCAGTCATAGGGTCTGTGTGGGGGGTAGAGATGTCGCCTTGGATTTGTTGAACACCTCTTTCAGGCTGTGGTAACAGGCCGGAACATTGGATATGTCGGAGGTAGCGCTAGATCCTTCCCGGTGAACGGGCAGGGTGGCCCCCTTAAACAGGTCTGGTGACAACTCCTTCCCCACTCACGGACTGTTCCTGTCTCCCAGTCGATGTGGGGGGTTGTGCTGACGGAGCCACGGGTATCCAAGAATGAGTGGTTGGCCAGGTGAGTGTAGGAGGTGAAACTGGATGGACTCCTGGTGGTTTCCTGACAGCAGGATTGTCACAGGGGCGGAGATATGAGTGACAGTACCAAGATGATGCCCATCCAGGGCTCGTGCAGGAATGGGTTGTGTCAGTTGATGATGGTTCACGCCCAGTTGCTGTGCAAGCTCAGGGTCCATGATGTTTGCTTCGGCTCGGAATCCACAAGGGCGGCCAATGTATGAGTCTTGTCAGAAAGCTGAAGGCGGAGATGAAGCAGGGTCTTTCGGATGGGAGGAGACTGAAGGCTTGTTGAGCTCACCCGGATCTCCCCTACACCTGGTGAGCTGCGGCTTTTGCCGGACAAGTAGCGACACGGTGATTCTCGCCACCACAGTAGAGGCAAAGGTTGGAGCTTAGACGGCGCCGACGCTCCTCGGGAGTCAGAGAGGCACGGCCAATCTCCATGGGCTCAGGCTGATTGAGTTGGCTATGGGACTTGACAGGCAGGGGCTGGACAGAAGCGGTATCGACCCGAGTACGGATGGCAGGTTGACTGAGACGGCCCTTCTCCCTCCTCCCGGGTCTGTATACGGCGGTCAATGCGAACGGCAAGGTCAATGGCGGCATCAAGCGTTGAGGGCGGGTCATGGGAAACAAGCTTCGTCCTTGATATAGTCCGCCAGGCTATGGAGGAAGGCTTGCACCAGTGCCTCTGGGTTAAGCGAGCTTTGACTGGCCAGGGTACGAAAGTCAATGGAGAAGTCTGCCACTGTCCGATTGCCCTGACGGATGGTGAGCAGAGCTTGTCAGCTTCGGCTGTTGGCGAGCCTAGGTCAAAGACCTTTAACATCTCCTCCTCAAAGGCACTGAAGGAGGCACAGGCTGGGGTTGCAGTCGAATTCCGCCGTTCCCCACAACCGAGGCTCGACCGGTGAGATGTGTGATGACATACCCCACCTTGGCTCCCTCTGTTGAGAAAGTCCTGGGCTGTAGTGCAAACTGGATTCGGCAGCTGCTCAAGAATGGTCTTACTTGCTTCTGGTTGCCATCAAAACGTTCCGGGTTCCCAATCCTTGGTTCAGGAGCGTGGGGATCTGGTGGCAGCACTGCCGGGCCTGCAGCATTGGGACCTCCAGCGGAGGGATGAAGGAGTATCGGTGGTACAGGAACAAAAGGACCAGGGGGGTGCAGGTGGAGTAGCCGGGCTTGAGAGTAGTTGCAGGGCTTGGGCTGGCTGTTGTTGCTGCAGTTGGAACTGTTGTTGCTGCTGGTTGAATAGCTGGAGAAGGGAAGCGATGTCGCCAGCCATCCGATTTATGTCTCCCTCAGAGCGTTCCAGTCGCTGTAGGGCAGTCCTCTCTGGCTCTTCCTCCATCGTGGTCAGGGAGTGCGCTGGGTCCATGATGGTCAGATCGTTCTGTCACGAACAGAAGAGGACCCAAGAGCGCAAGTTCAAATTCAGAGTTCTTTATTCAAGGTTACAGGCGGGAAGAGGAGTCCCAGGGGTGTCAGGGGTCTTTCAGGGTCCTCCTGTGGGTACCTGTGCTCCGGGGGTCACCAAATGTCCGGGGGTGTCCAGTCCAAGTGCTTAGTGTGTGTGTTCCCCAGTGATGGAGCGGCGTATCGGGCTGAGGGTGGTGAAACGTCTGGGCACGCTCATCTGGTGGTCGGAGACCTGGGGGGAACACACACACACAACAGCAATATGAATGGCAGGCAGAAGTACAGATCAGGGCTGGGCAAATATCGTGGTGAGAGACAGAAGGCAGAAACGAGTTAACGGAGGGGCTGAAGATCGGAGAGTAGTCGAGGTCCAGAAGGCAGGTTGGGATAGACGGGGCAGTAGAACAAGGAGGCAGTCAAGAAAGGATCGGTATCACAAACAGGAGTCAGAGCGCAGACAGGCAGGTTACTGGTCCGGGTTTGAAGACGATCTGACAGGGCTTGGCTGAAAAACAGGGCTTGATATACTGGGAGAGGTAGTGGGGAAATGCAGTTCAGCTGGCAGAGTAATTAGAACAGAGTGAGGCAAGGTGAGGATGGTGAGTGGGAAATGCAGTGCAGCTGGCCAGGTAACAAGAGCAGAGCAGGGCAGGTGGAGCTAGTTAGGCTGAGTAGAGAGAGGGAGGTGAGCAGAGTGGAAGATAATTGAATGCAATAAATGTTGCTACCAGGGAGAGAGAGTGCTCATGACATAAAGTACTTTGTTTCCTCCGTCAAAATATCATTTGGTGAATCATGGGTGACTCCGTCACTTGTAACCAGTTTCAGTAAATTATCTTTGGTAGTATTTCTATGTTGAAGATTTAAAAATAATTTGGTGCATTTTTCCCCATATTCCATCCAGTTTGCTTAATTTTTTATAAGATATTACAGTTGATATTTCTTGAATAAGTTTCTCAATTTCTTTTTGTTTTTCCTGTAATTTATTCTGAGCCTCTATGTTACAGTTTTTATTGCTATCTATCTGTTCTGTTAGACCTTCTATTTCCTTTGTTAGTATGGACTCTTTTGACCTAAATTGCTTTTGTTTTCGAGATGAGTACTGAATTGCATGGCCTTTAAAGGCACATTTAAGGTGTCCCATACAATAAGGGGATTTGCTGTTCCTATGTTATGTCGGAAAAAATCAGTTATAAATTCCTCTGTCCTAGTTAAAAACAAGTTATCATCCAATAGGCTTTGATTATATTTCCATTATCCTCACCCACGTGGAAATTCAGTAAGAATAATGTATATGCCAAATATATGATGGTCCGACCGCATTCTGTCCCCTATCAACACTTTTTAAACTTTTGGTGCCAATGAGAATGACATAAGAAAGAAGTCCAGACGACTAGCTTGATTGAGTCTCCGCCATGTATATCTCACTAGATCAGGATATTTAAGCCTCCACATATCTACTAGTTCTAATGTATCCATGACATTTACGATTTCCTTAAGAGCATGAGGGTGATTGTTTGTAGTGTGATTTCCTTTACGGTCCATTGAGCTATTTAAAACGGTATTATAATCTCCCACCATAATAATAGAGTCTTGAATTGCTTGCAGGGTTGATAATTTATTACATATATTGTCAACGAAGTGTGGATCATCATTATTTGGTCCCTATAATGACTTTTTTGATACAAGAGATTATTCAGGTATACAGTGCTTTATATCAAACTGCACTGCAGTACTGCACGTGTACCTCAATTTGGTCATTTGTTGACTTAAGACAATGTGATTGTAAAAAGGCATGACTGCAGCTTCTTCTCTTCTTCTCTACATATATTCACGTGGTCCATCTGCATTATTTCTAATAAACTCATGGGAATTTACAAACACTCCCTTTTGCACGATTAACTACATACAGAATTGTGTTTTAATTCTCAGAGAACATTTTGACTACCAGAGAAACATGAAGTCCATAATATAGGCCAAGCAGGAGGATGAGAATTGTGGACATCATGCATCTTCCCAGTTGTGTGAATGGCCTGATTGTCCTGGCACTGTAATACAAATGCTTCCATTTATAAGACAACGCCTGCAGTGAATTACAGGGACGTCCGGGGCCATTGACACCAAGCCTACAGCTATCGGATTTCATCTATCAGATTGGTTGTTGTTTACAGGCAAGAATTTGGATGGTCTGAATAGTGAAGACTTCCATTGGAAAAAAGTTACTGCTTTTCGGTTTGACATGACTCGCCTACAGACAGCGGGCTCTAGCTGCTGATTTACCATAGACACACACATCAAGTGCCAAAAAATGTGTGTGTGAGAGAGAGATGACGTGTGACAGAGAACAACCCATTAGAGAGCTGGCCACCCCCGCAGAGAAGCCAGAAGAACAGCCCACCTCAAATCCTGACCAAAGTCTCGACACCACAGCAGAACAGAACAGCCCACCTCAGACCCTGACCAAGACCCTGACCATAGCCTCAACATCACAGCAGGACAGATAAATGAAGAACCCCAAACCCAGGGGATCCCACCCCCTCCGAGTACCCCCCCTCCCTGTCAGCCCCCCTGATAGTCCTCTTGAAAACCCCCCCACACCCACTGAGGACATTCACAAGCCACCGATTGTACTTCTCATGGACTCAAATGGGAAATACAGTTGAAGTCGGAAGTTTGCATACACTTAGGTTGGAGTCATTAAAACTGGTTTTTCAACCACTCCACAAATTTCTTGTTAACAAACTATAGTTTTGGCAAGTCGGTTAGGACATTTACTTTGTGCTTGACACAAGTCATTTTTCCAACAATTGTTTACAGACAGATGATTTCACTTATAATTCACTGTATCACAATTCCAGTGGGTTAGAAGTTTACATACACTAAGTTGACTGTGCCTTTAAACAGCTTGGAAAATTCCAGAAAATGATGACATGGCTTTAGAAGCTTCTGATAGGCTAATTTACATAATTTGAGTCAATTGGCGGTGTACCTGTGGATCTATTTCAAGGCCTGCCTTCAAACTCAGTGCCTCTTTGCTTGACACCTAGAGATGAACGTACTTTGGTGCTAAAAGTGCAAATCAAACCCAGAACAACAGCAAAGGACCTTGTGAAGATGCTGGAGGAAACAGGTACAAAAGTATCTATATCCACAGTAAAACAAGTTCTATATCGACATAACCTGAAAGGCCGCTCAGCAAGGAAGAAGCCACAGCTCCAAAACCGCCATAAAAAAGCCAGACTACGGTTTGCAACTGCACATGGGGACAAAGATCGTACTTTTTGGAGAAATGTCCTCTGGTCTGATGAAACAAAAATAGAACTGTTTGGCCATAATGACCATCGTTATGTTTGGAGGAAAAAGGGGGGCTTGCAAGCCGAAGAACACCATCCCAACCGTGAAGCACGGGGGTGGCAGCATCATGCTGTGGGGGGGCTTTGCTGCAGGAAGGACTGGTGCACTTCATAAAATAGATAGCATCATGAGGAAGGAAAATTATGTGGATATATTGAAGCAACATCTCAAGATATCAGTCAGGAAGTTAAAGCTTGGTCGCAAATGGGTCTAGGATTAAATGTCAGGAATTGTGAAAAACTGAATTTAAATGTATTTGGCTAAGGTGTATGTAAATCTCCGACTTCAACTGTATATACAACTTTTTCCCAAACACACAGTCTCTAAACTCTGGTGTCCAAACACCCAGCGCGCCCTAAACATTCTGTCTGAGGACCAACTAGGGTCACCCAGCCACATAGTAATACACACAGGCACAAACGACCTGAGAGCACAGCAGGAAAGGGTGGCCACAGCACTCAAGGGAGTGATTGAAAAAGCTTCTTCTACTTTCCCCAACACACAAGTGGTTATCTGCTACCACGAAAATACTTTCACCCTGCTACCATACAGCGGGTCAACGCAAGTATTTCCCATGACTGTGCTTCAAAACCAAATGTTTACCTGGCCCACCACTCCACCCTGGACTTGAACAGCCTTTACGACCAGGTCCACCTCTACAAGGCAGCCATCCCAGCTTTTACCAGGACCCTGAAGGAAGTCACCCTTAACCGCAGCCCCAGCACCTCACACAGGAGCAACAGAGCAACGGACACCCCGCTCAGACCAGCGAGACACCCTCCCAGACCTGCAAGACCCCCTCCCAAAGGACCTGCACCGAGATAATCCACGCCAAGAGGACCTACACCCAGACCACAGCTTCACCAGCCACACCCCAACCATCTGAGACCACTCCAAACCCTGGCCACACCCTATATAGGCCCCCCCAGATCAGACCTATGCCCCCCCCATGCCCCCTACCCTGCAGCAAGGACCTCAACATGATAGCCGCACATATGCCCAGGACGTTAGCAGAGCAACAGGCCCAACCCCCACTAATGCACCCGCCCAAGCCACATCCTGTGACCTAAGAGGTATGTATCAGATGCTCAACATGCTCTGCTCACACCTACTGTAATGGTCCGAGCCTAAACCACACAAAAACAACACTAGACACTATGGAACACAAAGCTTTTAGAATCTCATCCTGGAATATACAGTGCCTAGCAAAAGTATTCATCCCCCTTGGCGTTTTTCCTATTTTGGTGTATTACAACCTGTAATTTAGATGGATTTTTATTTGGATTTCATGTAATGGACATACACAAAATAGTCCAAATTGGTGAAGTGAAATGAAAAAAATAACTTGTTTCAAAAAATGCTAAAAAATAAATAACGGAAAAGTGGTGCGTGCATATGTATTCACCTCCTTTGCTATGAAGACCCTAAATAAGATCTAGTGCAACCAATTACCTTCAGAAGTCCCATAATTAGTTAAATAAAGTCCACCTGTGTGCAATCTAAGTGTCACATGATCTGTCACATGATCTCAGTATATACAGTGGGGGAAAAAAGTATTTAGTCAGCCACCAATTGTGCAAGTTCTCCCACTTAAAAAGATGAGAGAGGCCTGTAATTTTCATCATAGGTACACGTCAACTATGACAGACAAATTGAGAAAAAAAATCCAGAAAATCACATTGTAGGATTTTTAATGAATTTATTTGCAAATTATGGTGGAAAATAAGTATTTGGTCACCTACAAACAAGCAAGATTTCTGGCTCTCACAGACCTGTAACTTCTTCTTTAAGAGGCTCCTCTGTCCTCCACTCGTTACCTGTATTAATGGCACCTGTTTGAACTTGTTATCAGTATAAAAGACACCTGTCCACAACCTCAAACAGTCACACTCCAAACTCCACTATGGCCAAGACCAAAGAGCTGTCAAAGGACACCAGAAACAAAATTGTAGACCTGCACCAGGCTGGGAAGACTGAATCTGCAATAGGTAAGCAGCTTGGTTTGAAGAAATCAACTGTGGGAGCAATTATTAGAAAATGGAAGACATACAAGACCACTGATAATCTCCCTCGATCTGGGGCTCCACGCAAGATCTCACCCCGTGGGGTCAAAATTATCACAAGAACTGTGAGCAAAAATCCCAGAACCACACGGGGGGACCTAGTGGAGGAATGGGGGAGGAGTGGGCCAAAATGGAGGAATGGGCCAAAATACCAGCAACAGTGTGTGAAAACCTTGTGAAGACTTACAGAAAACGTTTGACCTGTGTCATTGCCAACAAGGGGTATTTAACAAAGTATTGAGAAACTTTTGTTATTGACCAAATACTTATTTTCCACCATAATTTGCAAATAAATTCATAAAAAATCCTACAATGTGATTTTCTGGAGAGAAAAAAATCTCATTTTGTCTGTCATAGTTGACGTGTACCTATGATGAAAATTACAGGCCTCTCTCATCTTTTTAAGTGGGAGAACTTGCACAATTGGTGGCTGACTAAATACTTTTTTTCCCCACTGTATACACCTGTTCTGAAAGGCCCCAGAGTCTGCAACACCACTAAGCAAGTACAGATCAGGGTTGGGTTATAAAAAAATATCAGAAACTTTGAACATCCCACAGAGCACCATTAAATCCATTATTAAAAAGTGGAAAGAATATGACACCACAACAAACCTGCCAAGAGAGGGCCGCCCACCAAAACTCACGGACCAGGCAAGGAGGGCATTAATCAGAGAGGCAACAAAGAGACCAAAGATAACCCTGAAGGAGCTGCATTTAAATGTATTGGAATGGCCTAGTCAAAGCCCAGACCTCAATCCAATTGAGAATATTTGGTATGACTTAAAGATTGCTGTACACCAGCGGAACCCATCCAACTTGAAGGAGCAGTTTTGCCTTTAAGAATGGGCAAAACTCCCAGTGGCTAGATGTGCCAAGCTTATAGAGACATACCCCAAGAGACTTGCAGCTGTAATTGCTGCAAATGGTGGCTCTACAAAGTATTGACTTTGGGGGGGGTGAATAGTTATGCACGCTCAAGTTTTCTGTTTTTTTTGTCTTATTTCTTGTTTGTATCAAAATATAAAATATTTTGCATCTTCAATGTGGTAGGCATGTTGTGTAAATCAAATGATACAAACCCCCAAAAAATCAATTTTAATTCCAGGTTGTAAGGTAACAAAATAAGAAAAATGCCAAGGGGGGTGAATACTTTCGCAAGCCACTGTACAAGGTCTGAGGTCATCTGCCTTTGGCCTAAAGAGCAGGAACCCAGACTTAATCAAAGACATTGGAAATACAGACATTGTCATCCTACAAGAAACATGGTATAGAGGAGATAGACCCACTGGTTGCCCTCTAGGTTACAGAGAGCTGGTAGTCCCATCCACCAAACTACCAGATGTGAAACAGGGAAGAGACTCAGGGGGTATGCTAATTTGGTATAGAGCAGACCTAACCCACTTCATTATATTAGTCAAAACAGGAACAATTTACATCTGGCTAGAAATTAATAAGGAAATGATCTCAACAAAAATGTCCTTGTGTGCTACCTATATCCCGCCAATAGAATCCCCATACTTTAATAAAGACAGCTTCTACATCCTAGAGGGGGAGATCAACCATTTCCAGGTACTAGTCTGTGGCGACCTAAATGCCAGAACTGGACAAGCATCTGACACTCTCAGCACACAGGGGGACAAACACCTACCAGGAGGTGACAGTATTCCCTCCAAAATATGCCCCCCTAGACAAAACTATGACAAAACAACCAACAAAAATGGGTCACAACTCCTGCAGCTCTGTCGCACGCTGGGTCTGTACATAGTCAATGGTAGGCTTCGCAGAGACTCCTATGGTAGGTACACCTACAGTTCATCCCTTGGCAGTAGTACATTTACATTTTACATTATAGTCATTTAGCAGACGCTCTTATCCAGAGCGACTTACAGTTAGTGAGTGCATACATTTTCATACTGTAGTACTGTAGATTACTTCATCACTGACCTCAACCCAGAGTCTCTCAGAGCGTTCACTGTCAGCCCACTAACACCCCTATCAGATCACAGCAAAATCACAATCTATCTGAACAGAGCAATACTCAATCATGAGGCATCAAAGCCAAATAAACTGCACAATATTAAGAAATACTATACATGGAAGGAAAGTAGTGTAGAAACCTACCAAAACACAATTAGGCAATTACAAATTAAATCAATTTTAGACAACTTCCTGGACAAAACATTTCACTGTAATAGTGAAAGCATAAACTTGGCAGTAGAAAGCCTAAACAGTATATTTTACCTTTCAGCTTCCCTATCAAATCTAAAAATGTCAAGAAGACAACCTAAGAAAATTAACAACAATGACAAATTATTTGATGAAGAATGCAAAGACCTAAGAAAGAAATTGAGAAACCTATCCAACCAAAAACATAGAGACCAGAAAACCTGAGTCTACACCTTCACTATGGTGAATCACTTAAACAATACAGAAATGCACTACGGAAAAAGAAAAAACAGCACGTCAGAAATCAGCTCAATGTAATTGAATAATCCATAGACTCTAACCACTTCTGGGAAAATTGGACAACACTAAACAAACAACAACACAAAGAGTTATCTATCCGAAACGGAGATGTATGGGTAAACCACTTCTCCAATCATTTTGGCCCTATAACAAAGAACAAACAGCAAAAACATATACATGATCAAATCCAAATCTTAGAATCAACTATTAAAGACTACCAGAACCCACTGGATTTTCCAATTACATTGAATGAACTACAGGACAAAATACAAAGCCTCCAACCCAAAAAGGCCTGTGCTGTTTTTTTATTTATTATTTTTCTTCTATTTTTTAATATTTTTTCTATTTATTTATTTTTGTATTTTATTTTAGGGGGTAGGTCAGCTTTAATATTGCAGATACAGTGCTATGAAAAAGTATTTGCCCCCTTTCTAATTTTCTCTACTTTTGCATATTTGTGATACTGAATGTTATCAGATCTTCAACCAAAACCTAATATTAGAGAAAGGGAACATAAGTGAACAAATAACACAACAATTACATATTTATTTAATAAACAAAGTTATGCAACACCCAATTCCCCTGTGTGAAAAAGTAATTGCCCCTTACACTCAATAACTGGTTGTGCCACCTTTAGCTGCAATGACTCCAACCAAATGCTTCCTGTGTTGTTGATCAGTCTCTCACGTCACTGTGGAGGAATTTTGGCCCACTCTTCCATGCAGAACTGCTTTAACTCAGTGACGTGTGGGTTTTCAAGCATGAACTGCTCGTTTCAAGTCCTGCCACAACATCTCAATTGGGATTAGGTCTGGACTTTGACTAGTGTTGGGTTCTATTTTTCTCATAATTGGATCTGTATGTGATGAATAGCTTAGAAGGAATGCATTAATGAGGAGCATAGGTTTGAACTGTACTGATATAAATTGTTTCACATAACAGGCTGTGATTCATGTGAGGAACGTTAGGGGCTAGGATGAGATAAAACTTGTATTTCTTATAGATAAGACTTGTATTTCTCACAGATACGAACACTGCCTCTTTGTTGCCTGTGAACCGTCCTTGAACGTAGTACAGTGGAATGGTGTCTTTTGGGTGCTGACTCCACAGGTTGTTATGATAAACTTGTGCCTGGCAACAGTGTGCAACAAATGGAGCGCCGAGGAGTTGGGACCAACCCCTGCGCCAACGGATTGGTTGAGTAAAGTCTAAACCACACTCAGTCCTTTACTCTGATTGGCCAACAGAAGAGGTGGGAACTCTCTGTCAGAGTATTTGAGAAAGAACCTGTAAACAATAGTTTAGTTCTCTGTCTGCCCTGCGTGGTTTTTCAGTGAGCCCGTATACGAACCTTCATACTTATCATACATACATTTTGCATATAATAAATTTAGCTTGGATTGAATATCTCTTGATTATGTTTTCTCTTATTCCAATACCAGATTTGAATTACGCAATTTCTAACAATTGGTGACCCCGACGTGATCTGGTAGCGGAACTTCGCTGGAATTCACCCAGCCTATTGGACATCACTGTCTTCGAACCGTGTGTTTCACAAAGTGCCCGGGCTTCTAAAAAGGTAAGCAAACACCTATTGTAATATAACTAAAGTTTTGCACATTGGCTTTATCCAAATTAATTTTGTGAAGCACCTGTTTGATGTAAGTGAACCCTATTGTACTATAAATAACGATTACAGTATACTATTTCGATTTCATAATATACTATGCAAATGTTTGATAATTGTGATGGTTAAACCCATGGGAGTGCGAGCTATGACTAGAGACTCATAGGAGGCACTTTAAAATAGATTAGACAGTGCGACGCTATGACTGAAGGCTCATAGGAGGTACTTTAAAATAGATTAGACAGTGCGACGCTATGACTGAAGGCTCATAGGAGGTACTTTAAAATAGATTAGATAGTGCGACGCTATGACTGAAGGCTCATAGGAGGTACTTTAAAATAGTTTAGATAGTGCGACGCTATGACTGAAGGCTCATAGGGGGTACTTTAAAATAGATTAGACAGTGCGACGCTATGACTGAAGGCTCATAGGAGGTACTTTAAAATAGATTAGATAGTGCGACGCTATGACTGAAGGCTCATAGGAGGTACTTTAAAATAGTTTAGATAGTGCGACGCTATGACTGAAGGCTCATAGGGGGTACTTTAAAAGTTAGACAGTGCGAGTGTTGTCGTATGCATGAGAGTGTGAATGACAAACCTGTATACCTTGATAGAAAACTAATTGGGAATTAAAACGTCTGTGGCTGTCCAAACTGTATAATTTGGGGATAACTGTTGGGTTTGTGGTTGCTTAAACCATATAACCCGTTAATAACAATTAGGAACATAAAGCTAAAGTGATTAATTGTGTGACTGAACTGAAACGTTTGAGCTGATATGATTGAACTGTGGCGTTTGATGTTTGACCTAGCATAACACTGGTTTTGAATAGTTGTGTTGAAACAATTCGGTTTATTATTTGATTCAGTGTTTGATGTTTGACATAGCATAATACTGGTTCTAGGTGTTTGGGTTGAAGCTTTTTGGTTGATTATTTGATGTAACGTTTGATGTTTGACCCTGCAAAATACTGGTTAAACAATTAGACTGAAATAATTCGGTTTATCGTTTAAATATAAACATGCACCAACTTTAACTAATTAGGTGGGAATAATTTGATTTAAATAAATAGATTAAAGTACTTTAAATAACGACAGAATATTGGAAACACTAACACAAAACACAACTCCTCAAAAGAGCCTACTTCCACAGGAGAGGAAGGAAGAGAGAGTTGCAAGGGGAGGGGCTGGAGACAGGAGAGAGAAGGGGGGTGATTTAGGTTGATACAAACAATTATTGAGGGGGTTAGGACTGGGGATATCTGTATCATGTTTTGTGTGTACTAACATTTTAATGGTATTACTATTACCCATTTCATTACTATTACCTATTTCAGTTTTTAAACTAAAACTATTAAACCATTAACATTAAAAGCACTTTTTATACAAAATATTGGAGTCAGTAAGGTTTTAAATTACAATTAAGAATAAATAATAAAGTTCTTAAAATAAAAGTATAGATACAACAACATTGGCAAAAATGACAGATAAAGTAATTAAAGTGTTGAAATCCGCCCTCGAGATAAATGGGGGAAAAGACAGGAAGGAATGGAAGAGGAGAGGAGAAAAGTTATACAAAGAATGGATAGCAGATGGATGGATAATGGCAATGAATGGAATCCCAGGGGAAGGAGAACCGAGGACAATACTGACAGCCCTGAAGAAGAGAACAGAGAAGGCAGTAAGTGAGTGGAAAGAGGAAGGAGAGCCCCTCAAAGGGAAGTCCAAAGACGCGATGGAGAAAGCCAGGTTAAAGGAGCGGATTGGTTTGGCTATGTTGGAGAAACTGAAGAAAATGTGGGAAGACAAAGCACCACCCAAGATAACAAATCGGTTGTATCCAGCCCTGCCATCGGCCCCACCACCGTATGAAAACCCTCCAAAAACAATGGCACCAGTGCTGGAACTGACTGGGCAGGTACAGTATCAGCAAAAAGATGGAGTGCTGCAGGATACGTGGGTGGGGGATGAAGAGGTAAATAGACGAAGAAGTGACACCGAACAGGTGTTGAAAGCCACACGAGAACTGAAAGAACAGATTTCTCAGCTGAGTAGACTGGATAAAGAGGAAGAAGGCTCAGAGAGAAGTACAGAGTACCGGGACTTGTGTCGAACCAGAGCAAGTGAGAGAGAAAATGAGGAAGTAGGAGGAAGTACAGCCAGTTCAACCAGTTATGACA
This sequence comes from Coregonus clupeaformis, assembly GCF_020615455.1. Lineage (NCBI taxonomy): Eukaryota > Metazoa > Chordata > Actinopteri > Salmoniformes > Salmonidae > Coregonus > Coregonus clupeaformis. The sequence continues at coordinate 74,437 of NW_025533631.1, forward strand.
ACTATGCCGAATTAAGAAAGGAACTGAAAGTACTGGAACAGCAAGTGAGAGGAGACAGAAAGGAGTTGGCACTCACATCACTGCAAAGAGTACCAGAGCAAAGGGGGGGCCATTGTATTGATCTGGGAGAAGAAGAGGAAGAGTATGAAGACACAAAGCCGACAAAAATGCTCTATGGAGCTTTCCAAGGAGACATTTGGGATGAGGAAGGGCCTGCACAACGCACACGAGCCAAAACTCAAGGGAGAGGGGGTAACTGTGGGGGTCAGTACCCTCTGAGAGAAACAACAGGGGGAGCTTCAGTATACAAGCCCTGGCCACACAGGGATGTGCAAACTCTGGTTGACAGTTTACCCCAGCCTGAAGAATCAGGACACAGGTGGGTGAAGGCTTTTGAGAGCCTTACTGCAGCAGATGAACACACCATAGGGGATATGGTGGCAGTGATGAACAGGTGCATGGGAGATCATGAATGCAAAGAGATACTCATACAAGCAGGCCTGAGAGGAATAGTAGGAGCAGCAACTGGTTTTGATCGATACCGAACTGTCATATGGGATGCAGTTAGAAGGAAGTATCCCACTCAGGCAAGGCCAGATCTCATGAGAACACTGACGCTGAATGATGATGAAACCATACCAGCCTACATGAAGAGGGCAAAGTGCCTCTGGAGACAAGCATGGAATGAAGAGCCCACCAAAAATACAATGAGTCACCTCTTCCTTGCAAACTGCCTGGGGGGACTCCCAGACCAGGCCCGTGTAGAGTGTGAAAAGGTTGTGGCACTCACAGCAAAATCCATCCCAGAGTTCACAGAAATAGCCCAACATCATGTGAAGTGATGGAGGGAAGGCAAGCGGAAGGAGGAAGATGAACTAAAGCAGCTACAGAAGAAAGTTCTGAAAAAACAACTGGCTGAAGACAAACCAAGCAAACAGATGGTTGTGACCAGTACCCCGAATCCACAGGGTGTGCCAGGTATTGATCCAGCTGCAGCCGCGGCTGCTGCAGCAGTACAGGCAATGGCTGGGATGATGGCACCCCAGATGATGGCTCCTGTGGGGCCAAATGGGTATTTCTCTGTCGGGATGTACACAGAACCAGACCCACCTCAACAGCCTGGCTATGCACCCCGCAGATACGCAGATAGAGGATGTTTTAATTGTGGGAAAGAAGGACACATGGCAAGATTTTGCCCACACTCACACCAGCTATCAAGACAACAAAAAGGAAGAGGGTATGGTGGACAGCAAAGAAGAGGAATGCCAAGGTTCCGACAGGGACGAGGAAGCTGGCAAGGAGGCCCCCAATTTCAATCACCCCAACACTAGGCCATTCCAAAACTTCCAATTTGTTGCTTTTTAGCAATTTTCATGTAGACTTGATTGTGTGTTTTGGATCATTGTCTTGCTGCATGACCCAGCTGCGCTTCAGCTTCAGCTCACAGACGGATGGTCTGACATTCTCCTGTAGAATTCTCTGATACAGAGCAGAATTCATGGTTCCTTCTATTAAGGCAAGTCGTCCAGGTCCTGAGGCAGCAAAGCATCCCCAAACCATCACACCACCACCACCATGCTTGACCTTTGGTATGATGTTCTTACTGTGGAATGCAGAGTTTGGTTTTCGCCAGGCATTACTGGAACCATGGACGAGATGGGTCCCATTATGCCTGGCGAAAACCAAACACTGCATTCCACAGTAAGAACATCATACCAAAGGTACCATTGCAGCTAAAGGTGGCACAACCAGTTATTGAGTGTAAGGGGGCAATTACTTTTTCACACAGGGGAATTGGGTGTTGCATAACTTTTTTATGAAAGAAATATGTAATTGTTGTGTTATTTGTTCACTTATGTTCCCTTTATCTAATATTAGGTTTTGGTTGAAAATCTGATAACATTCAGTATCACAAATATGCAAAAAAATAGAAAATTAGAAAGGGGGCAAATACTTTTTCATAGCACTGTATATTGTAACTTCCATCAATGTAATTGTCTACATCACTTCCAATCCCCCATTTGTTAGTTTTTTCGCGCAAATATATATATATATATATATATATATACATACACATGCACATAAATACATATAAATACATATACATACACATACATACATATAAACACATATACAGTGGGGAGAACAAGTATTTGATACACTGCCGATTTTGCAGGTTTTCCTACTTACAAAGCATGTAGAGGTCTGTAAGTGATTTTCTGTAAAATCCAGAAAATCACATTGTATGATTTTTAAGTAATTAATTTGCATTTTATTGCATGACATAAGTATTTGATCACCTACCAACCAGTAAGAATTCCGGCTCTCACAGACCTGTTAGTTTTTCTTTAAGAAGTCCTCCTGTTCTCCATTCATTCCTGTATTAACTGCACCTGTTTGAAGTCGTTACCTGTATAAAAGACACCTGTCCACACACTCAATCAAACAGACTCCAACCTCTCCACAATGGCCAAGACCAGAGAGCTGTGTAAGGACATCAGGGATAAAATTGTAGACCTGCACAAGGCTGGGATGGGCTACAAGACAATAGGCAAGCAGCATGGTGAGAAGGCAACAACTGTTGGCGCAATTATTAGAAAATGGAAGAAGTTCAAGATGACGGTCAATCACCCTCGGTCTGGAGCTCCATGCAAGATCTCACCTCGTGGGGCATCAATGATCATGAGGAAGGTGAGGGATCAGCCCAGAACTACACGGCAGGACCTGGTCAATGACCTGAAGAGAGCTGGGACCACAGTCTCAAAGAAAACCATTAGTAACACACTACGCCGTCATGGATTAAAATCCTGCAGCGCACGCAAGGTCCCCCTGCTCAAGCCAGCGCATGTCCAGGCCCGTCTGAAGTTTGCCAATGACCATCTGGATGATCCAGAGGAGGAATGGGAGAAGGTCATGTGGTCTGATGAGACAAAAATAGAGCTTTTTGGTCTAAACTCCACTCGCCGTGTTTGGAGGAAGAAGAAGGATGAGTACACCATCCCAACCGTGAAGCATGGAGGTGGAAACATAATTCTTTGGGGATGCTTTTCTGCAAAGGGGACAGGACGACTGCACCGTATTGAGGGGAGGATGGATGGGGCCATGTATCGCGAGATCTTGGCCAACAACCTCCTTCCCTCAGTAAGAGCATTGAAGATGGGTCATGGCTGGGTCTTCCAGCATGACAACAACCCGAAACACACAGCCAGGGCAACTAAGGAGTGGCTCCGTAAGAAGCATCTCAAGGTCCTGGAGTGGCCTAGCCAGTCTCCAGACCTGAACCCAATAGAAAATCTTTGGAGGGAGCTGAAAGTCCGTATTGCCCAGCGACAGCCCCGAAACCTGAAGGATCTGGAGAAGGTCTGTATGGAGGAGTGGGCCAAAATCCCTGCTGCAGTGTGTGCAAACCTGGTCAAGACCTACAGGAAACGTATGATCTCTGTAATTGCAAACAAAGGTTTCTGTACCAAATATTAAATTCTGCTTTTCTGATGTATCAAATACTTATGTCATGCAATAAAATGCAAATTCATTATTTAAAAATCATACAAAGTGATTTTCTGGATTTTTGTTTTAGATTCCGTCTCTCACAGTTGAAGTGTACCTATGATAAAAATTACAGACCTCTACATGCTTTGTAAGTAGGAAAACCTGCAAATTCGGCAGTGTATCAAATACTTGTTCTCCCCACTGTACATACACATATACATATCCTTTTTTAAAATATATTTCCCTTTATTACTTTCCAACCCCACCACCCCTTCCCTAATTGGAGTAAACTAGTGAACAACAATGCTTAGGCTTCTACTTCCAGCTTATACATACTATATACATTTTATGGACACAGTCAATTTTACAATAATTATATTTTGTTTGTTTTTACTCCTGAACTTCCTCTACCCTCAACCTCTCCGATCATTTTCATGATGTCCATCCGGTTTGCTTCTATATGCCATATCTTTATAACAAGTGCTCTTTCACAAAATCTCTCAACCTATAACCTATATACTTATTATGGACACAATATGCTTACATTAGTTATCTTGTTGTTATTAGTTGTTGTTAGTTGTTATTAGTCCCATCCTTTAACTTCATTCAACACCACCCATCTATCTCTTAACACCATCCATATTGGATTTCTATTTGCCATGTATTTTTCAACTGTACTGTGATGTTTTACAGAAGTTCTGAACCTTTCTATTCTCATTGTTTCTACAGATTGTGAATTGAAAATAAACATTTTTGCTAAAAGTATTATGATATTATTGATCGATTGACTATGACTTTTCAGATCACCCAGTAGTGCTATCTGCAGGGTTAGCTCCAGGTAAATATTGCAATCCTTTAGCCATTCCTGGACCTGTGTAGAAAAACAAGCTACAAATGGACAGTACCAAAACAAATGATCTAATGATTCTGTCTCTTCGCAGCAAAATCTGCAGAGCTGGGAAGATTGTATCCCCCATACAAATAACGTTATATTGGTAGCAAGAATTGTATATAATAATTAAAATTGAAAAAATATACTTTTTGAATCCGGCGTCGTTTTGCGTATCAGTTCATAAACACTATGCCATGGAATCGGTACGTCAAAAATCTCTTCCCAACTATTTTGAAATCTATATGGGATGGCTGTATATCCTTTGGTCCTTAAATGAAACTGGTATACTTTTTTATTTATCACAGTTTTCTTTAACCAATTATGTTCTTTAATGCAGGGCCGACAGACAAGTTCCTTACTTTTTCCCCCTTCCACTTTCCTCTTCCATTTTTGCGGTAATGCTGCAATTATTTGGTTGTAATTTTGGGTAGAGCAGACATTTCCATATGTTTTTGTTAGCTGCATGTGCGACATAACTCCACCAGTCCTACCTATGATATCATTTACGAAGATTATACCTTTTTTAAACATTTTGTCAAAAAATTATGGTTTTTTATCAATTAGTATATTTGAGTTTAATCACAATATTTGTTGCATTATTTGTTCTGTCGTTTCTTGAGGATTAAATTGAAACTGCAACCAACTTTCTATGGCTTGTTTTAGAAATAGTGATATTTGGGAGATGATTTCCTTTTCAAATAACTGAAAGTGAGAGGTTGTAATCTGAATAAAGGGAAAAAGGCCATTCTTGAACATTGGGTGAGACAATCTTACTAATTTGCTAGAGAACCAGTTCGGATTTAAGTATAACTTTTGTATGACTGAAGCTTTTAGTGATCTAAATGCTTTAATATTTAATAATTTCTAAATGCTTTAATATTTAATAATTTCTGTCCTCAGAATTCATATTCATTATATAAATAGGCCCGTTTAATTTTGTCTGGCTTGCCGTTCCAAATAAAATTGAATCTTTTTTTCTCATATAATTTAAAAAACTGTTTGCTAGGCGTAGGTAAGACCATAAGCAAATAGGTAAACTGGGATAATACTAAAGAGTTAATCAGGGTGATTTTTCCACAAATTGATAGGTATTTACCTTTCCATGGTAGCAAGATCTTATCTATTTTTGCTAATAATAATTAATAATAATAATAATTAATCATTTAGCAGACGCTCTTATCCAGAGCGACTTACAGGAGCAATTAGGGTTAAGTGCCTTGCTCAAGGGCACATCGACAGATTTTTCACCTAGTCGGCTCGGAGATTAGAACCAGCGACCTTTCGGTTACTGGCACAACGCTCTTAACCACTAAGCTACCTGCTAACTTTCTATTAAAATGTATTGGAGTGTGTCACGCCCTGGCTCGGGGGACTCTTAAATGTTGAGCCAGGGTGTGGAATTTCTGTTACATTTTCTATGTTTTCGTTCTAGATCGTTTAGATCTATGTTGGCCAGGGTGGTTCCCAATCAGAGGCAGCTGTAGCTCGTTGTCTCTGATTGGGGACCATACTTAGGCAGCCTGTTTTCACTAGTTTATGGTGGGATCTTGTTCCGTTAAGGTTTTGTGTTGTAACCTAGGACTTCACGTATCGTTCGTTTGTTGTTTTGGTTCGTGTGTGTACACAATAAAGTATGTACGCTTATCACGCTGCGCCTTGGTCCGCTTCATCTGTCGACGATCGTGACAGAAGATCCCACCATAAAAGGACCAAGCAGCGTGCCCAGGAGGAGAAGCTGGCGATGTCGCAGGTGGGCACATGGTGGTCTTGGGAGGACATATTCGCGGGCAGAGGGCCATTGGCAAAAGTAAATGCCCAGGCAGGAGAGGAGAAACGGCGCCAACCGTGCCGATGTCGGACACGCGAGAGGCAACCCCAATAATTTTTTTTGGGGGGGGGGCACACGGCGTGGACGACGGGGCTGCTGGAGGCAGCTACAGGGCGAATCGGCGGACTAGGAGAGGAGGCCACCAGGTTACGGGGGCTATTGGTCACGAGGGAGAAGGAGAGTGTAGAGGCACGGCGAGAGGAACTGGTTAGGCAGCAGAGGGAGCGGAGGTTTATGTGGAAACCCAGTCCCGCTCCTCGCACCAAGCAAGTGGTGTGTGTCACCAGTCCGGTCCGGCCCATTCCTGATTCCCGCACAAGGCCAGTGGGGTCTGTTCCCAGTCCGGCCCGACCTGTTCCTGCTCCCCGCACCAAGCCAGTGGTGCGCGTCGTCAGCCCGGTCCGGCCCGTTCCTGCTCCCCGCACCAAGCCAGTGGTGCTGCGTCGTCAGCCCGGTCGGCCCGTTCCTGCTCCCGCACCAAGCCAGTGGTGCGGCGTCGCCAACCGGTCCGGCCTGTTCCTGTCCCCCGCACCAAGCCTGTGGTACGCGTCGTCAGCCCGGTCCGGCCTGTTCCTGCTCCCCGCACCAAGCCAGTCGTGCGTGTCGCCAGCCCGGTCCGGCCTGTTCCTGTCCCTCGCACCAAGCCTGTGGTGCGCGTCGCCAGGCCGGTCCGGCCTGTTCCTGCTCCCCGCACCAAGCCAGTGGTGCGCGTCGTCAGCCCGGTCGGCCCGTTCCTGCTCCCCGCACCAAGCCAGTGGTGCGGCGTCGCCAGCCCGGTCCGGCCTGTTCCTGTCCCTCGCACCAAGCCAGTGGTGCGGCGTCGCTCAACCGGTCCGGCCCGTTCCTGCTCCCCGCACCAAGCCAGTGGTGCGGCGTCGTCAGCCCGGTCCGACCCGTTCCTGCTCCCCGCACCAAGCCAGTGGTGCGCGTCGTCAGCCCGGTCCGGCCCGTTCCTGCTCCCCGCACCAAGCCAGTGGTGCGCGTCGTCAGTCCGGCACGGTCCGTGCCTGTTCCACCGGTGTCCAGTCCAGCTCCGGCCAGCGGGGCCAGACCAGACCAGGGGCGCTACGGGGGGATAGACAGAGAGTGGTGGTCACGCCCGGAGCCGGATCCGCCTCCGAGGCGGAATGCCCACCCGGCCCCTACCCCGTTGTGTTGGTGTGGCGCGGTCACAGTCCGCCCCTTTGGGAGGGGGTACTGTCACGCCCTGGCTCGGGGGACTCTTAAATGTTGAGCCAGGGTGTGGAATTTCTGTTACATTTTCTATGTTTTCGTTCTAGATCGTTTAGATCTATGTTGGCCAGGGTGGTTCCCAATCAGAGGCAGCTGTAGCTCGTTGTCTCTGATTGGGGACAATACTTAGGCAGCCTGTTTTCACTAGTTTATGGTGGGATCTTGTTCCGTTAAGGTTTTGTGTTGTAACCTAGGACTTCACGTATCGTTCGTTTGTTGTTTTGGTTCGTGTGTGTACACAATAAAGTATGTACGCTTATCACGCTGTGCCTTGGTCCGCTTCATCTGTCGACGATCGTGACAGAGTGAGATCATTTATTTCATTTGGGATATGTATTCCGAGTATATCCACATCACCATCAGACCATTTTATTGGTAAACTACATGGTAATGTAAATTTTTTATTTTTTAGTGATCCAATACGTAATATAGTACATTTATCATAATTTGGTTGTAATCAAGAGAGGTTAGAATATGTATCTAGATCCTCTATGAGGCTGTGGAAGGATTCAAGTTGTGGATTTAAAAGAAAACATGAATCATTAGCGTACAATGACACCTTTGTTTTTAAACCCTGGATTTCTAATCCCTTGATATTATTGTTGGATCGGATTTTAATAGCTAACATCTCAATGGCCATAATAAATAGATATGCCGATAGTAGAAAACCTTGTTTCACTCCTCTTGACAGTTTAAAACTTTCAGAGAAATAGCCATTATTTACTATTTTACACCTGGGGTTACTATACATGATTTTAACCCAAATTATAAGAGATTCTCCTAAATTAAATTGCTCCAGGCATTTATATATAAACCCCAGTCGAACTTTATCAAATGCCTTTTCGAAGTCTGCTATGAATAGCAGGCCTGGTTTCCCAGATTTTTCATAGTGTTCTATTGTTTCCAGCACTTGCCTTATATTATCTCCAATGTATCGTCCATGCAAAAAAACGGTCTGATTAGAATGAATAATGTCTGACAATACCTTTTTTATTTTATGCGCTATACATTTTGCTATAATTTTTGTATCACAACACTGAAGTGTAAGGGGCCTCCAATTTTTTAAATGGACTGGATCTTTATATTTTCCACTTGTATCCTGTTTCAGTAATAATGAAATCAGACCTTCTACTTGAGTGTCTGATAATCTACCATTTACATAGGAGTGGTTAAAACATTTACATTTACATTTACGTCATTTAGCAGACGCTCTTATCCAGAGCGACTTACAAATATGTGTATTCACCTTATAGCCAGTGGGATAACCACTTTACAATGTTTTTATTTATTTATTTATTTTATTTTTTGGGGGGGGTGGGGTGGGTTGGGGTAAGGGGGGGGTAGAAGGATTACTTTATCCTATCCCAGGTATTCCTTAAAGAGGTGGGGTTTCAAATGTCTCCGGAAGGTGGTGAGTGACTCCGCTGTCCTAGCGTCGTGAGGGAGCTTGTTCCACCATTGGGGTGCCAGAGCAGCGAACAGTTTTGACTGGGCTGAGCGGGAACTATGCTTCCGGCAGAGGTAGGGGAGCCAGCAGGCCAGAGGTGGATGAACGCAATGCCCTCGTTTGGGTGTAGGGACTGATCAGAGCCTGAAGGTACGGAGGTGCCGTTCCCCTCACAGCTCCGTAGGCAAGCACCATGGTCTTGTAGCAGATGCGAGCTTCAACTGGAAGCCAGTGGAGTGTGCGGAGGAGCGGGGTGACGTGAGAGAACTTGGGAAGGTTGAACACCAGACGGGCTGCAGCATTCTGGATGAGTTGTAGGGGTTTAATGGCACAGGCAGGGAGCCCAGCCAACAGCGAGTTGCAGTAATCCAGACGGGAGATGACAAGTGCCTGGATTAGGACCTGTGCCGCTTCCTGTGTAAGGCAGGGTCGTACTCTCCGAATGTTGTAGAGCATGAACCTACAGGATCGGGTCACCAAGCATTTATATTAGCGGAGAACGACAGGGTGTTGTCCAGGGTCACGCCAAGGCTCTTCGCACTCTGGGAGGAGGACACAACGGAGTTGTCAACCGTGATGGCGAGATCATGGAACAGGCAGTCCTTCCCCGGGAGGAAGAGCAGCTCCGTCTTGCCAAGGTTCAGCTTGAGGTGGTGATCCGTCATCCATACTGATATGTCTGCCAGACATGCAGAGATGCGATTCGCCACCTGGTTATCAGAAGGGGGAAAGGAGAAGATTAGTTGTGTGTCGTCAGCGTAGCAATGATAGGAGAGGCCATGTGAGGATATGACAGAGCCAAGTGACTTGGTGTATAGCGAGAATAGGAGAGGGCCTAGAACTGAGCCCTGGGGGACACCAGTGGTGAGAGCACGTGGTGCGGAGACAGCTTCTCGCCACGCCACTTGGTAGGAGCGACCGGTCAGGTAGGACGCAATCCAAGAGTGAGCCGCGCCGGAGATGCCCAGCTCGGAGAGGGTGGAGAGGAGGATCTGATGGTTCACAGTATCAAAGGCAGCAGACAGGTCTAGAAGGACAAGAGCTAATAACGGTCCTCTGAGTATATCAAAAAAGGTGTGGTATACCTCGACTGGTATGCCATCCAACCCTGGAGTTTTCCCGGACTTAAAGTCTTTAATTGCATCCAGAAGTTCCTCCTCTGTAATTTCACCTTCACATGAGTCTTTCTGTATGGCTGTTAATTTTACATTATCAATAGAAAAAAAATCTCTACAATTAGCTTCAGTTAGAGGAGATGGAGGCGACTGAAATGAAAACATATGCTTAAAGTACTTTGTTTCCTCCGTCAAAATATCACTTGGTGAATCATGGGTGACTCCGTCATTCGTAACCAGTTTCAGTAAATTATCTTTGGTAGTATTTCTATGTTGAAGATTTAAAAATAATTTGGTGCATTTTTCCCCATATTCCATCCAGTTTGCTTAATTTTTTATAAGATATTACAGTTGATATTTCTTGAATAAGTTTCTCAATTTCTTTTTGTTTTTCCTGTAATTTATTCTGAGCCTCTATGTTACAGTTTTTATTGCTATCTATCTGTTCTGTTAGACCTTCTATTTCCTTTGTTAGTATGGACTCTTTTGACCTAAATTGCTTTTGTTTTCGAGATGAGTACAGTGGGGAAAAAAAGTATTTAGTCAGCCACCAATTGTGCAAGTTCTCCCACTTAATAAGATGAGAGAGGCCTGTAATTTTCATCATAGGTACACGTCAACTATGACAGACAAAATGAGATTTTTGTAGGATTTTGTAGGATTTTTAATGAATTTATTTGCAAATTATGGTGGAAAATAAGTATTTGGTCACCTACAAACAAGCAAGATTTCTGGCTCTCACAGACCTGTAACTTCTTCTTTAAGAGGCTCCTCTGTCCTCCACTCGTTACCTGTATTAATGGCACCTGTTTGAACTTGTTATCAGTATAAAAGACACCTGTCCACAACCTCAAACAGTCACACTCCAAACTCCACTATGGCCAAGACCAAAGAGCTGTCAAAGGACACCAGAAACAAAATTGTAGACCTGCACCAGGCTGGGAAGACTGAATCTGCAATAGGTAAGCAGCTTGGTTTGAAGAAATCAACTGTGGGAGCAATTAATTAGGAAATGGAAGACATACAAGAAACATCATGCTTTGGGGCTGTTTTTCTGCAAAGGGACCAGGACGACTGATCCGTGTAAAGGAAAGAATGAATGGGGCCATGTATCGTGGAATTTTGAGTGAAAACCTCCTTCCATCAGCAAGGGCATTGAAGATGAAACGTGGCTGGGTCTTTCAGCATGACAATGATCCCAAACACACTGCCCGGGCAATGAAGGAGTGGCTTCGTAAGAAGCATTTCAAGGTCCTGGAGTGGCCTAGCCAGTCTCCAGATCTCAACCCCATAGAAAATCTTTGGAGGGAGTTGAAAGTCCGTGTTGCCCAGCGACAGCCCCAAAACGTCACTGCTCTAGAGGAGATCTGCATGGAGGAATGGGCCAAATACCAGCAACAGTGTGTGAAAACCTTGTGAAGACTTACAGAACACGTTTGACCTGTGTCATTGCCAACAAAGTATTGAAAAATGTTTGTTATTGACCAAATACTTATTTTCCAACATAATTTGCAAATATATTCATAAAAAATCCTACAACGTGATTTTCTGGATTTTTTTTCCTCATTTTGTCTGTCATAGTTGACGTGTACCTATGATGAAAATTACAGGCCTCTCTCATCTTTTTAAGTGGGAGAACTTGCACAATGGCTGATGTAGTGTCGAGTAACGTTGCTAATTATGCTGTGTGACCAAGGAGGACCCGCTGACGCTGAATTTTCATCATAAGGTTTATTCATAACAAAGGGTTACAGCGTCGATTTATAGATACCTGCAGATACCCGGAGAATAATCGCCCCATCTCTAATATGATTATTCTGACCTCTTTTGTCTTTACTGTGGTATATATATTCTATGTAATCTGATATGGGTGTTCCCCTACAGACCAATCCCAGGAGGACACCTAACAGACTTCCTCTGTTCTATGGTGTGTCACCACAAAACTACTCCCTCTAACACTGAATAAACATCCTCTCAGGTTCCACTTGAAAATATTAGCAAAGTCATAATTCTTCATACACTACACTAACTAAATACTTTTTTTCCCCACTGTACTGAATTGCATGGCCTCTAAAGGCACATTTAAGGTGTCCCATACAATAAGGGGATTTGCTGTCCCTATGTTATGTCGGAAAAAATCAGTTATAAATTCTTCTGTCCTAGTTAAAAACAAGTTATCATCCAATAGGCTTTGATTATATTTCCATTATCCTCACCCACGTGGAAATTCAGTAAGAATAATGTATATGCCAAATATATGATGGTCCGACCGCATTCTGTCCCCTATCAACACTTTTTTAACTTTTGGTGCCAACGAGAATTACATAAGAAAGAAGTCCAGACGACTAGCTTGATTGAGTCTCCGCCATGTATATCTCACTAGATCAGGATAATTCTCCATATATCTACTAGTTCTAATGTATCCATGATATTCACGATTTCCTTAAGAACATGAGGGTGATAGTTTGTAGTGTGATTTCCTTTATGGTCCATTGAGCTATTTAAAACGGTAATATAAAAAACTACATTGTTGGTTAAGGGCTTGTAGGTAATCATTTCACAGTAATCATTTCTACACCTGTTGTATTCGGTGCATGTGACAAATAAAATTTGATTTGATTTGATATTTACAATGGTGTTTGTTCTTCACTGGTTGCCCTTTTCTTGTGGCAACAGGTCACAAATCTTGCTGCTGTGATTGCACACTGTGGTATTTCACCCAATAGTTATGGGAGTTTATCAAAATTGGGTTTGTTTTTGAAGTCTTTGTGGATCTGTGTAATCTGAGGTAAATATGTGTCTCTAATATGGTCATACATTTGGCAAGAGGTTAGGAAGTGCAGCTCAGTATCCACCTCATTTTGTGGGCAGTGTGCACATAGCCTGTCTTCTCTTGAGAGCCAGGTCTGCCTATGGCGGCCTTTCTCAATAGCAAAGCTATGCTCACTGAGTCTGTACATAGTCAAAGCTTTCCTTAATTTTGGGTCAGTTACAGTGGTCAGGTATTCTGCCACTGTGTACTCTCTGTTTAGGGCCAAATAGCATTCTAGTTTGCTCTGTTTTTTTTGTTAATTCATTCCAATGTGTCAAGTAATTATATTTTTGTTTTCTCATGATTTGGTTGGGTCTAATTGTGTTGCTGTCCTGGGGCTCTGTGGGGTCTGTTTGTGTTTGTGAATAGAGCCCCTGGACCAGCTTGCTTAGGGGACCCTTCTCCAGGTTCATCTCTCTGTAGGTGATGGCTTTGTCATGGAAGGTTTGGGAATCGCTTCCTTTTAGGTGGTTGTAGAATTTAACGGCTCTTTTCTGGATTGTGATAATTAGCGGGTATCGGCCTAATTCTGCTCTGCGTGCATTATTTGGTGTTATACATTGTACACAGAGGATATTTTTGCAGAATTCTGCATGCAGAGTCTCCATTTGGTGTTTGTCTCATTTGGTGAATTCTTGGTTGGTGAGTGGACCCCAGACCTCACAACCATAAAGGGCAATGGGTTCTATAACTGATTCAAGTATTTTTAGACAGATCCTAATTGTTATGTCGAATTTGATGTTCCTTTTGATGGCATAGAAGGCCCTTCTTGCCTTGTCTCTCAGATCGTTCACAGCTTTGTGGAAGTTACCTGTGGCGCTGATGTTTAGGCCGAGGTATGCATAGTTTTTTGTGTGCTCTTGGGCAACGGTATCTAGATGGAATTTGTATTTGTGGTCCTGGAAACTGGACCTTTTTTGGAACACCATTATTTTTGTCTACTGAGATTTACTGTCAGGGCCCAGGTCTGACAGTATCTGTGCAGAAGATCTAGGTGTTGTTTCATGGGCCTGCTGTGAGTTGCCTATATGCAGCCAAAACAGAAAAATAAATGCGGTCAGAGACCTACTTGAGCAGCACCGCCCCCTCAAGATTCTGAGCATGCCTGGCAGGGTTGGTCCTACAAAGCCAGAGCCCCCTGATGGGAGAGCATAATATACAAGGAAATTCTCAAAGCTGCTAATGAGAACCTTGACGACCTTGTACCTAGCCGGTGGGGATTCCGGTGGGGTACCCCCACCCAGGTAGTGGCAGTGCTGGCAACACTGGCTGCAGTAACCCATGGGGAGGGGGTCACACTCGGACAATCAGAGAGGGGGCTTATTATTGTGGCCCAGGTGGCACAAAATAATCAAAGGTCTGACTGCACAGAGATGCTTGGGGAAAATGGTTAAAATGGGGGACCAGAGTGTTTGTGTCTCAGGTGAAGAGGGTGGATCTGATCTCCATCACCTAGGACTTGACATAGATTAATCAAATCTCACATTGTTGTCAATTTTTGCTAAATTCTGCATATTTTCTCAAACAGCTGTAACTGTATATGCATTCCTAAATCAGGTCCTTTCTTGAGTTGGGCTCTGGGATGTAACAACCGTTGCGCATCTGATCTTATGGTTGTTGTGGAGGAAAGGGGTTGAGTGTGTTAGAGTATGTGTTTATCCCACATCTGTTGCAAGGGGGTAGGATGTTAGGGAGAATATAGGATGAACCACAATAATTGTTTGCTAAAATAATAATTGCTTGTCAAAAATGTAATGTAATACAATGGCAATCCGGGTAATAGGTAACAATCCTACGCATGAACTGCCAACATTATTACGCATATTAATAGATAATGATGGAAAATAAGATATGCAAGATATTTGAATAGATATATATTTTTAAATAGCTATATATATATTGAGGTGAGAGCATTGGAAATGCTTTTGGCGGTTGACCTGCTTCTGTTTTGTGGGTGGCACTGTGTGCTGTTTTCGATGGATGGGTCCTGGCCTCTCGGGGGCCTAGGGATCCGGGGGGATCACTGGGATGACGGCCCAACTTGGGATGGGGAGGGGCTTTAGCGGGGGCATTAGTGGAGAACAATTGGAGGGTTACTTAGTAGCAATGCAAATATCATGGTACAGCTATGTGGACACTCAATCACTATGGTATTATTATTATAATAATTTTTTTACCTTTATTTAACTAGGCAAGTCAGTTAAGAACAAAATATTATTTACAATTACGGCCTACACCGGCCAAACCCGGACGACGCTGGGCCAATTGTGCGCCGCCCTATGGGACTCCCAATCACGGCCGGTTGTGATACAGCCTGGAATCGAATAAGGGGGTCTGTAGTGACGCCTCAATATATACATGTAGGTAGTGTTATTAAAGTGACTATGAATAGATAATAAACAGAGAGTAGCAGCAGCGCAAAAGGGGGGGCAATGCAAATAGTCTGGGTAGCCATTTGATTAGATGTTCAGGAGTCTTATGGCTTGGGGGTAGAAGCTGTTTAGAAGCCTCTTGGACCTAGACTTGGCGCTCCGGTACCGCTTGCCGTGCGGTAGCAGAGAGAACAGTCTATGACTAGGGTGGCTGGAGTCTTTGACCATTTTTAGGGCCTTCCTCTGACACCGCCTGGTATAGAGGTCCTGGATGACAGGAAGCTTGGCCCCAGTGATGTACTGGGCCGTACGCACTACCCTCTGTAGTGCCTTGCGGTCGGAGGCCAAGCAGTTGCCATACTAGGCGGTGATGCAACCAGTCAGGATGCTCTCGAAGGTGCAGCTGTAGAGCCTTTTGAGGATCTGAGGACCCATGCCAAATCTTTTCAGTCTCCTGAGAGGGAATAGGTTTTGTTGTACCCTCTTCACGACTGTCTTGGTGTGCTTGGACCATTTTAGTTTGTTGGTGATGTGGACACCAAGGAACTTGAAGCTCTCAACCTGCTCCACTACAGCCCTGTCGATGAGAATGGGGGCGTGCTCGGTCCTCTTCTTTTTCCTGTAGTCCACAATCATCTCCTTTGTCTTGATCACGTTGAGGGAGAGGTTGTTGTCCTGGCACCACACGGCCAGGTCTCTGACCTCCTCCCTATAGGCTGTCTAGTTGTTGTCGGTGATCAGGCCTACCACTGTTGTGTCATCGGCAAACTTAATGATGGTGTTGGAGTCGTGCCTGGCCATGCAGTCATGAGTGAACAGGGAGTACAGGAGGGGACTAAGCACGCACCCCTGAGGGGCCCCCGTGTTGAGGATCAGCGTGGTGGATGTGTTGTTACCTACCTTTACCACTTGGGGGCGGCCCGTCAGGAAGTCCAGGATCCAGTTGCAGAGGGAGATGTTTAGTCCCAGGGTCCTTAGCTTGGTGATGAGCTTTGAGGGCACTATGGTGTTGAACGCTGAGCTGTAGTCTATGAATAGCATTCTCACATAGGTGTTCCTTTTGTCCAGGTGTGAAAGGGCAGTGTGGAGTGCAATAGAGATTGCATCATCTGTGGATCTGTTGGGGCGGTATGCAAATTGGAGTGGGTCTAGGGTTTCTGGGATAATGGTGTTGATGTGAGCCATGACCAGCCTTTCAAAGCACTTCATGGCTACAGACGTGAGTGCTACGGGTCGGTATTCATTTAGGCAGGTTACCTTAGTGTTCTTGGGCACAGGGACTATGGTGGTCTGCTTGAAATATGTTGGTATTACAGACTCAGACAGGGAGAGGTTGAAAATGTCAGTTAAGACACATGGTCAGCGCATGCTCGGAGTACACGTCCTGGTAATCCGTCTGGCCCTGCGGCCTTGTGAATGTTGACCTGTTTAAAGGTCTTACTCACATTGGCTACGGAGAGCGTGATCACACAGTCGTCCAGAACAGCTGATGCTCTCATGCATGTTTCAGTGTTACTTGCCTCGAAGCGAGCATAGAAGTAATTTAGCTCGTCCGGTAGGCTCATGTCACTGGGCAGCTCGCGGCTGTGCTTCCCTTTGTAGCATGTAATAGTTTGCAAGCCCTGCCACATCCGATGAGCGTCGGAGCCGGTGTAGTACGATTCGATCTTTGTCCTGTATTGACGCTTTGCCTGTTTAATGGTTCGTCGGAGGGTATAGCGGGATTTCTAATAATCTACCGGGTTAGAGTCCTGCACCTTGAAAGCGGCAGCTCTACCCTTTAGCTCAGTGCGGATGTTGCCTGTAATCCATGGCTTCTGGTTGGGGTATGTACGTACAGTCACTGTGGGGACGACATCATAGATGCACTTATTGATGAAGCCAGTGACTGATGTGGTGTACTCCTCAATGCCATCGGAAGAATCCCGGAACATATTCCAGTCTGTGCTAGCAAAACAGTCCTGTAGCTTAGCATCTGCTTCATCAGACCACATTTTTATTGACCGAGTCACTGGTGCTTCCTGCTTTAGTTTTTGCTTGTAAGCAGGCATCAGGAGGATAGAATTATGGTCAGATTTGCCAAATGGAGGGCGAGGTAGAGCTGCCAATACAGTGTATAACCCGCCAGCTTTATGTTATTCATGTCGTCGTTCAGCCACGACTCGGTGAAACATAAGATATTATAGTTTTTAATGTCTCGTTGGTAGGATATACGTGCTTTTAGTTCATCCACTTTATTATCCAGCAATTGTAAATTGGCCAATAGTACCGATGGCAAAGGCAGATTAGCCACTCGTCGCCGGCTCCTTATCAGGTGCCCCGATCTCCTTTCGCGATATCTCTTTCTCTTGCGAATGATGGGGATGAGGGCCGTGTCGGGTGTCTGGAGCAAATCTCTCTTGTCTGACTCATTAAAGTTAAAGTTAAAATTATTCGTCCAGTTCAAGGTGAGTAGTCGCTGTTCTGATGTCCAGAAGCTCTTTTCGGTCATAAGAGACGGTAGCAGCAACATTATATACAAAATAAGTTACAAACAATGTGAAAAACAAACAAAATAGCACGGTTGGTTAAGAGTCCATAAAACGGCAGCCATCCCCTCCAGCGCCATATTTATGTTTATTTATTTTCCCTTTTGAACATTAACTATTTGCAAATAATATGACATTTGAAATGTCTTTATTCTTTTGGAACTTTTGTGACTGTAATGTTTACTGTTAATTTGTATTGTTTATTTCACTTTTGTTTATTATCTACTTCACTTGCTTTGGCAATGTTAACATATGTTTCCCATGCCAAAAAAGCTCTTAAATTGAAATTGAAAATTGAATTTGAATTGAGAGAGAGAGAGAGATAGTGAAGGCAACTTTGTAAGTTTACAGTTGGGGCAGTCGGCATGTATTACTCCGGGGCTATAGGGGGCAGTCTTGATTGCATGTGCAAGTGACAAGCCACAACGCATACGCTAATGCCCTCCAACGTTGTTGGCGCCAGAAGGAAGATCAGTGGCGCCAGCTCTACAGAAAGAGAGGAAGACATTGCAGACAGTCGCAGGCAGCAAGCAAGCATCAAGGAGCTAGCTATCCGTTGTGCAGAGCCCATATTTTTTTCTCCATCACTCTAACGTTAGCTAGTTAACATAACCAGAAGACAAAAAGGTGGGTACCCGCAGACCTACACGAATTAAGCTCCCAATCCGCTGTCGATTGTTTTGTCTGCGTATTAATAGTCTATACGATCATTGTCTTTATTTTATTTTATTCATTTATAGATTAATTACTTATGCACAAATGGAAAATATGCCACTGTCAAATTTCATTTTACCTCGGCATTCAATGATTCATGTTCACCCAGTGATGGTCCCAAGAAAATGACAGTTGGGCCCCGTACGGGCTTGGTAGCTATAACGTTAGCTGGCTTGGAAGATAGCCGGCTAGTTAGCCGCGATATCACGCTAAGTAGCCTGCTACCAAAGGACGCTAGCGAGGCTAGGCCATATTGAATGTGAGCTGAAAATATACTAATGGAATGCTGTCTCATCTCGATGACAGATTTGGGTAACTTGATGCTCGAGCTTTCTCAATCTTACAATACATAGCTAAATGCAATTAACTGTAACATTATACAGTAATTTGTCTTGTGTATTTTATTACTTCTAAGGCATTTGAGACGTGTTTTATTATGCATTGTTGATTATATAAGATGGGGTCGCCTTTCCCGGGCTTTTTAGCTGTGTGAACACTCCTCAACCGGATAATGTTAGCCATCTTTGTTTCAGGCTGATTTATCGGATTATAGTGGGAAAACTACCCCATCTGAACCTCGGTGTTGTAATTTGTGTTGTATACAAAAGTTTTCTGCTCGTGTGGCTCAATTTACTTGAATATGGAATGTGCAAGGTTTTTAATAACCCCCTTGTAGTTCTGAAATGCGCTGTGAAGGGCGGAACTTAGCGTAGTGGCAGCCATCTTATGCTTATCCCTGGCTAGCTGGAAAGTGGTGGTGTGGCAAAGACAAGATGGCCTGTTAAAACTGCGCACAAGCTCAGGGAGAATTTCCGCATTCGTGATTGTATTCCTAACCATTGAAAAATGACTTCGGCGCATGTGAGGTTTGTTGCATGTTCGGGGGAAACTCTTGTTTTGTTGATCAACCATGCGGCTAGCCAACTAGTTGTCTGCTACTACGCTAGTTAGCGCGCTAACTTGGCAAACATTAGCCGCTAACAATGCTGTGTCGTCAAGTTGTTTTCCCCCTACCCTAGCCAGCTAACTAGCGGGCTAATGTGGGCTATGTAGCCAAGATGGTAAATGTTATCTTCCATTGGCTAGCTAGCTAAACGCTGTGTTTATACTATTTTCATGCCATTTCAAATCATGTTTAAATAACTTATGGCTTCTGTGCAGTCCGCGTGCAATGTCTTTTATCAGAAACCCGCATGCAATGTCTTATCGGTTATTGCAGAGTCATTCATTGTATGTCTTCCATTCTGCCTCTGCCTAGATAGCCAGGTAGCCGCAGCTCCTGAGCTTAACTTGGGATAGCAATTTAAAGCCAGCTAATGAAGCATTAAGATGCATTTCAACTGTTTCAAATCATATGTATATTCGTGACATTTATATCCACTGTTAGAGGACGGTACACACCCTTGGTCTCTGTTGCAGAATGAATGCAATTATTTTATCATATTATTTTGTGGTGCGTGTTGCCCTTGGTCCTCCTGTCACTTGGCTAGTTAGCCGTAAATGTATTGCTAGTTGGTGGTCTTGGCTGGCTAATACCAACAAGTGTCATAGTGCAGAAGCTATGGCTCCATCGCGTTTTGGGTGTTTTCTTGGGTTATATTGCACAAAAGCAGAATAGTGTTCTTCATAGTCACTTTTCACACCAATCTCTGCAAAAATAGAGTAGGTCCAAATATAATTTCACTTACACCAGCAGTATCAGTAGCATTGAATATGCCCCACAGTTCTACAGGTCTTCCCTTCATTTGCATGGAAACACTTAGTTGAGATATAAATTATGCTTCTTGTCACATCACTTAATCCTAGCTGTATGTTGTATTTTCTCCCCTGGCAGGCCTTTGTGACTGACTGCTGATCCAAGCACTACTACCAACCCGCTGTGCTCGCCATACTAAGTGGAGCTCTCTTACCCCCCCCTCCCCAAGTCCCTCTAAGCTTCTCGTCCAGCACTAAAACGGAGGTCGTCGGGCTGGAGTGTGTTCTCATGGCTGAGTCAGAGACTGAGTGTGACACACCCGGCCTTGACACGCTGGGGTCGGAGTGTGTCATCGCCCACAGCCAGGTTGACCTGCACTATGCGGCCGAGACGGAGATCATGACCGAGGAGAAACGCGGCCTGGAACTGGAGATCCACGGGGCCGACCTGGCCAAGATCGAAGGGCTCACCGCTGTGGCCTGTGTGGACGCCATCGTTACAGAGACGGACCACGACTACGTGACCAAGTTGGACCACCATGGGGAGATCCAGTGCTTCACCATGGGGGGCGAGGGCAAGGGGGAGGCACTGCTGGGAGAGGTGCTGTTAAAAACCGAGACGGAGCATGTGGTTAAGGTGGAGTCCGACCACGTGGGCGGCGAGCTGACGGTGGAGTCCGAGAACGGCATGGTGATCCACGAGGCCCATGGCCTGCAGTGCAACGAGTGCGGAGAGATCTTCGGCAGCATGGCTGACCTGCACCAGCACTTCGAGATCCACAAGGCCACCAACCCTTACATCTGCGTGCACTGCGGTGAGAGCTTTGCCGTGGAGTCGAGCCTCAAGCAGCACATGAAGATCCACATGAAAGAGAAAGCCTACGCCACCACAGGCGTGGAGATGGTGGGCAAAGGGGTGATCGACGCTTTCAACCTCAAGTCTCACCAGATGATCCACACCCCGGAGAAGCCCCACCGTTGCTCCGAGTGCGGCAAGAGCTTTGCGGCAGCCATCACCCTGCGGGAGCATATGAAGATGCACTCGGAGGACAAGCCATATAAGTGCACCCAGTGCAGGAAGAGCTTCATCCGCCGGCGCCACCTCAAGAAGCACCAGGAGCTCCACGCCAGGGAGAAGCCCTTCACCTGTTCACAGTGTGGAAAGGGCTTCACCACGTCCTCCAACCTGAAGCAGCACCAGAGGACCCACGCAGGGGACAAGCCCCACCGCTGCACGCAGTGCGGGAAGTGCTTTGCTGCTGCCTCCACCCTGCGGGAGCACCAGCGGATCCACTCTGGGGAGAAGCCCTACAAGTGCAACCAGTGCAGGAAGAGCTTTGTCCGCAAGCGCCACCTCAAGAAGCACCAGCAGGTCCACTCTGGCGGTAAACCCTACTCCTGCTCCCAGTGTGACAAGAGCTTTAACCACTCCTCTTCGCTCTCCCGGCACCACAAGGTCCACCTGGAGGCCCGCATCTACTCCTCTCCTCCCCAGGGCAAGGCCTTCTCCTACGGGTCCACTATGAAGCAGCAGGCAAGGCTGCACCAGGGGGGAGGCAGAGGCTCGGGGGACAAACCGTACAGCTGCAACCACTGCGACAAGGGCTTCAATCATTCCTCCTCCCTATCCCGCCACCAAAGAGTGCACTCGGAGGGGAAGAGCTACACCTGCGGCCACTGTGGGAAGAGGTTCAACCACTCCTCTTCCCTGTCCAGGCACCAGCGTGTTCACCAAGAGGAGAAGCAGCAGCAGGTGCAGCAGCAGGTGGTGGTGCAGCAACAGTACAGCGCTGTGCCCTCGACAAAGGGATTCCCCCACACCACCATCCTCAAACAGCGCATCCTGGCCAGCGAGAAGCCATACAGGTGCTCCCAGTGTGGCAAAGGCTTCAACCATTCATCTTCTCTCTCCAGGCATCATAGGATCCACATAGACCAGTGAGCTTCTAGTACACGCACTCAAACGTAGTCCCATACACACAGCCCTGACCGACGCCCACCCCTGTGATGTTTATTTTCTACCAATTGATCCCGAGCTCCAGACATGACACAACAACTACAGTGAATAAAACCAGGCCAGCTCTCCCAGTAAACAGTGTAGAGGTCAGGGGCCAAGAGTTTGTTAGTTTGTCTGTGTGGAGCAGTCAAAACAAATGGACAATGACAGAACAAAAATGTCCTCTTTTTCAAGAGGAGGAAAAAATAAGTTATTGCCTGAACTTAAAGGACTTATAACCCTTTACAGAGGAGCTGTTGACAAGTTGCTTGGACTTTGAGATCAGTTCGTTTTGAATAAATTGTCTGTTGATAGACATTTTGAATGAGCCTGTAATTCTCATTTGTGATTGTGCTTAAACTTCTGCTCCGGAGCCCCTCTTTTTCATTGATTGTTTTAAAGAAAGAAAGAAAGAAAAAAGTGATTTGACCATCTAGATCAGGGTTTCCCAAACTCTGTTCTGGGCTGTTTTGGTTTTTGCCCTAGCACTACACATCTGATTCAAATAATCAAAGGTTGATGATGAGTTGGTTATTTGAATTGGCTATGTAGTGTTGGGCAGAACAGAGTTTTGGAAACTGATCTACATGATGAAAATGTTACCTGACTAATGGAGAGAAACTCCTGTAGTTATTTAATTCATGCATAATACCACCTTCTCTTAGTGTGACCACTTACTCGCTTTACTCTGAGAATTCAAGTCATGATGTAATTAACTGGCCCATATGGGGGCGTCTCATTGTATAGGACTATATGGAGTGCTTTTCAGATCTAACGTTTGAGGTCAAGCTCCCACACTTGGCTACTGATGCAACTTGCCATCAAGTCATACTGTCTTGATGGCATAAATTAGCCATTTCTCCATTGTAGTTTTTTTTCTTCCCATCTTAGCACCTCACCTGTAAACTCATGAAATCCTATGTAAATAATTGTTGATTTATCCTTTTTTATATATATCTGTATAGGTGAATAGTGTGCCGTTTTGTTCCAGAAATAAGATCTTTTTTATAGTAATATCCAGCCCCCCCCCCATCCCAGTTTTCCTTTTATTAATTGTTTTTGTTAGGTGTTACAGAGCTACCAGGAAATGTTGCTACGGCTCTCTTATGTACATACTGTCAAATCTCAGATCTGGGGCTCCATCCAGTGTGACGCAGCTCCATGTGTATCAGGTAAAGCGGATGGGAATGTACCTAATGATGTGGTCAATACAGCTGAACAGACTGGAGAGCAATACTGCCTCAAGCCAACGTATTATGGGATGCAATTAAGTCAAGACGATGAGAAGTGGACAAGATGCATCGTTTAAAAAAATAAAACCATCTGGTAGCTTTATTTGAAGTTGACTTGTGTCCTTTTTCATTGAGTCCCTATTCATTTCTGTGTTCCAGCACCAAATGTACATCATTATTACAGATTGACGACGGACTGGACTCAGATGTTCAAGAGTTGTTTCTTGCTTTTGCTTTGGAGACTCATTAGATTAGCAGTATATAGAATTATAGTTAGCTTCATTGGTCTTCAGCATAGAAGTTCTCATCTGAGTGTAGTAATAGATTATGTATGCTAATCTAGACTACAGCACTAGGTTGATTTTACTGACAACACCCTTCATTTTGAATTTCCAGGTTGATTTTTGCAAATTCCATGGGATTGCGCTTTCTATTTACTGTTTCTGTGTAAAAACTATATTTTACAAACAGATTTTTATATATATATATCGAGTTGGTCACTCAAAAAGGAAAAAATAGATACTGTTTTTGTGGGATGGAATATTTTGAGCAGGTTCACCCCCATCTGAATAAGAATTGTGCTTGAAACCGTAGCATAGGCTTATTCCTTGTTTGTTAGGTGCCTTATTGCATGCTATGTAGAAATGTATGCCGAGCTGTCGACAAAAAACGTATTAGTTGTGTGGTTTTGACAACTCCTTTTTGTTATTCATACTAACTTACCCCAACATTTTAAGTTGTCATTACTTTACTTTTAGTCTTCTATGTATATTACCAATGTGTTTACACACATCTTCATTGTCAATTTTCTCTCCTGTCTTTGTTGATTGGCCTCAATGTAGGTTTTCTTATTGAAGTTGAATTAAGGAAAATAAAGTGAGTTACAATGTAATTTATTCATATAGAGGCCCCACCTTTCCCCCCAGATCTCTGAGTAGAACATATGGATAAATAAAGGTTGTTGACTGTCAACATTGCATCAACGGTTTCTTGTCTGATTCCTGATTCTGTCATTTTGATATATAAATATAACGCCTGGAAATGACACCCACAGGCTTCCCATTACACATTGACTCAGTTTGGGATTCCCTAAAAATACAATAGTGGCCCAATGTTAATTTTTTTATGTTCATGATCGCATCCATGACTTTTGAAAACTACCACAGACAACTGTAAGCGTCATCTTATTGGCTCTTGAGTTTGACACATGCCTACATTGCTGAGTCCACTTGGTGGCAGCCTTACCTAAAGTAAAGTAACTGTCCAGTGAATATCATTTCTTAATGCTCATATTCTGTTTTCTCATACCCAAATAATGTTGACTTGTCCTTTACTTGTAGTTGTGGCCAAAGTATAAATTTGAGAAAACCCCATCTCAAACATATTTTTCAAACAAACTGTTTTTTTTAAATGCTTGAAATTTGCTTCTAGTCATTACGACTTGCTAGCTAGCTGGTAGCTAGCTAACAACAAAAATATCAGGAATATTGACAAAGCAATGGACAGAAATGACTCAAGCTTGTAAAATAATCATTCTGCATTTATTGCTATTATAATTAAATGCTCTAGTAATTCCATCATGTTTCCAAATCCTGAATCCAGCCATACTATTTGACTATAGGCAGTAGAAAGTGGTACTTCCTGTTGTCTCGTTTTGTAGGCTAAGAATGGCCTTCAACTTTCCATCGTCAAATTCATGAAAATGTGGTCATATAAGATATACAGTACCAGTCAAAAGTTGACACACCTACTCATTCAAGGGTTTTTCTTTATTTTTACTATTTTCTACATTATAGAATAATAGTGAAGACATGAAAACTATGAAATAACACATATGGAATCATGTAGTAAGCAAAAAGGTGTTAAACAAATCAGAATATATTTTACATTCTTCAAAGTAGCCACCCTTTGCCTTGATGACAGCTTTGCACACTCTTGGCATTCTCTCAACCAGCTTCACCTGGAATGCTTTTCCAACAATCTTGAAGGAGTTCCCATATATGCTGAGCACTTGTTGGCTGCTTTTCCTTCACTCTGCGGTCCAACTCATCCCAAACCATCTCAATTGGGTTGATGCCGGGTGATTGTGGAGGCCAGGTCATCTGATGCAGCACTCCATCACTCTCCTTCTTGGTCAAATAGCCCTTACACAGCCTGGAGGTGTGTTGGGTCATTGTCCTGTTGAAAACAAATGATAGTCCCACTAAGCGCAAACCAGATGGGATGGCGTAACGCTGCAGAATGCCTTCAATTCTGAATAAATCACAGACAGTGTCACCAGCAAAGCACCCCCACACCATCACACCTCCTCCTCCATGCTTCACGGTGGGAACCACACATGCGTAGATCATCTGTTCACCTACTCTGCGTCTCACAAAGACACAGGGGTTGGATCCATAAATCTCATATTTGGACTCATCAGACCAAAGGACAGATTTCCACTGGTCTTGGCCCAAGCAAGTCTCTAATTTTTATTGGTGTACTTTAGTAGTGGTTTCTTTGCAGCAATTTGACCATGAAGGCCTGATTCATGCAGTCTCCTCTGAACAGTTGATGTTGAGATGTGTCTGTTACTTGAACTCTGTGAAGCATTTATTTGGGCTGCAATCTGAGGTGCAGTTAATTGCCAATTTCTGAGGCTGGTAACTCTAATTAACTTATCCTCTGCAGCAGAGGTAACTCTGGTTCTTCCTTTCCTGTGGCGGTCCTCATGAGAGCCAGTTTCATCATAGCGCTTGATGGTTTTTGCAACTGCACTTGAAGAAACTGTCAACGTTTTTTGAAACTTTCCAGATTGACTGACCTTCATGTCTTAAAGTAATGATGGACTGTCGTTTCTCTTTGCTTATTTGAGCTGTTCTAAGGACTTGGTCTTTTATCAAATAGGGCTATCTTCTGTATACCACCCATACCTTGTCACAACACAACTGACTGGCTCAAACGTATTAAGAAGGAAATGTATTTCTGTGATTTATTTAGAATTCAAGGCACACTTAACCAGCATGGCTACCACAGCATTCTGCAGCGATACGCCATCCCATCTGGTTTGCGCTTAGTGGGACTATCATTTGTTTTCAACAGGACAATGACCCAACACACCTCCAGGCTGTGTAAGGGCTATTTGACCAAGAAGGAGAGTGATGGAGTGCTGCATCAGATGACCTGGCCTCCACAATCACCCGGCATCAACCCAATTGAGATGGTTTGGGATGAGTTGGACCGCAGAGTGAAGGAAAAGCAGCCAACAAGTGCTCAGGATATGTGGGAACTCCTTCAAGACTGTTGGAAAAGCATTCCAGGTGAAGCTGGTTGAGAGAATGCCAAGAGTGTGCAAAGCTGTCATCAAGGCAAAGGATGGCTACTTTGAAGAATCTCAAATATAACATATTTTGATTTGTTTAACACTTTTTTGATTACTACATGATTCCATATGTATTTCATAGTTTTCATGTCTTCACTATTATTCTACAATGTAGAAAATAGTAAAAATAAAGAAAAACCATGGAATGAGTAGGTGTTTCCAAACTTTTGACTGGTACTGTATATTACAATGTATATGCGTTTCCGAGTGAATTAATTTACCATATGCCGGTTTTCAATGTATTTCATGGCCAAGAAGAAGTATGAAGCCGAAAAGTTACATTAGAACTACTGAATGAACTACAACTTCCACCAGATGTATTTGTCCCACTTTCAACACCTTGCGAGTCTACATAAAAATAATTTATGGCATTTTCAAAAAGTACTGTTCAGTAAAAAAAAAAAAAAACAGCGTAGTCGAATATAAAATAAATATTTTGATAAAAGCAAATCAGTACACGAATACAAATATAATTTTATAGATATCTTATATCACCGCGTTTTCATTAATTCGATAATATAAGCTTGAAGCCCATTCAAAAACAGTATGGGACTTGCAACTGGAAGTAGGAAGTACTTTCGTACTGTTTTTGTAGAATGGCAAGCTTGGAGTTTGTAGCTCATTTGAAGAACCAAGTGTATGCACCTCTCATTGGCTGAGCTGGCAAATCAGCTTTTTTTCCTATATATGCTCAAACCACTCTGTTATTTCCCCTCAGGCAAAGGGGCACAGAGAAAAACTTTTTAACATCCTTAATTATAATTTTTTGGAAGGACATTATTAAATCCATATTGTAAAAAAAATGTGGTAAATATTTCATTGAAATCTGGAACACAGGACAGACACTTTAAGAGCTGGATTCAATCTGTATCACAGAAGATCCAACTTAAAATGTAAAGGTAATTTCTGATTGGGCTGAAATATGCAGCATTTACCTTGAATGCAGTCCCCCAAATGCTGGAACATTGCCTTTAAATTTCAATTGAGCTTTAATACATGGGATCCTCCGCCATACTTCTGCTATAGGTTATAGATTTAATTCAGTCCTAAATCATTCAAGAAAATGATAGCCTTCCCTTGTAGTTGTAGTTAGGGCGTGGCAGCATGATATTTTGTCAGCCGGTTATTGTCATGCAAAAGACTGCCGGTCTCACGGTAATTGACGCATTAGGCTAATTAACATAAACACATTTAGTATCTCCAGGCCTCCATGCATACAAGCCGCTGATGCGCGCTTTTGCAACATCTACATTTAAAAAAGTATAATAAATCAATTTAATATACACCCTCACAATAAATCCATTATTTATTTTAGTCAGGTCTAAAGAAACATTATGATATGAAGAAAATATATTCCATAAGAACAGAATGAGTTGGCCTACTGTATGTTATCTAGCTATGCTCCATGCTGTATGCTTGTTTGTTTAGCTGAAATCATATGCTTATAAGTCATGCCATTATTTTACATTATATGATTTTATAGTAGGAAGAATATATTGAACTAAGCTGAATAAAAGACTAAGGATATTTTTCCCATTCCGGAACGAGTGCGCATAGGAAGTGGCTATGTCGAGCATAAAGGTGATCATTTAAAGCTGGTCCTCCTATATGAAAGATTGAGTTATTTGGCAACTTTAATTGTGAATGATACAAACCTTATAATGTCTTAGGAATCAAAATATATATGGCCTGCATGATGCGACTATAGGCTATTGATGATTTGAGAAAGTAGCAAAAAAAGCTTGCACTCGGTTCCTTGCCTCATGCTGCACAGCTGTTCTCTCATCAAGTGATCGTATTTTCCCCCATCAGACTATTCTCAATTCATCTCGTCTTTACTAATATGTAAAAATCTGTTTCGATTTAGAATGAGCCATAATCAAGTGGGCAGGAACAAGAGCAGGGGGAAAAATACATGTTATCTGTATGCACTCAAATAGTGAATGGAGGCCGCTCACTTTCCCACGGGTCCGTTTTTCAATGATGCAACTTCGGTTTTATAGCGGAGCATGTGCGTAATATGAGCAGCTGAGAAATAAATATAACACTTATTTCACTCCACGCATCAACCACTGTTTGAGGAGCATTCTCTTGCTGCGCGACAGGTGATATTCCGCCCAAACTCTGTATGCCACGGGCTCTCCAACCCTGTCCCTGCAGCTACCCAGTGCTTAAAGTTGCACTATGCAGAAATCGCTCCACCGTTTCCTGGTTGCCAAAACGCTAATAGTTCACCTAATTTCAGTTTCTGTGACAAAATAGCATAGTATAGTGTAGATAATCATTGTACCAGCTAAACCGCAGTGAAATATATTTTCCATAACCAAACCCTTACGAAAAAAGATTGCAGTCAGAGTGCATACGTAAAAATGTATGCACACATGACTGTAAATCGCTTTGGATAAAAGCGTCTGCTAAATGGCATATTATTATTATTATTATTACAGTATGGTGTTATTTTGGACACAGTATTTGCAGCATACTGCACTCTTTTTTTGTAAGGGAAAATATTATTGTTTCAGCTGGTGTACAAAATCGGAAAGTTAAAGATG
Source organism: Coregonus clupeaformis (assembly GCF_020615455.1). Lineage (NCBI taxonomy): Eukaryota > Metazoa > Chordata > Actinopteri > Salmoniformes > Salmonidae > Coregonus > Coregonus clupeaformis. Next base: position 103,703 of record NW_025533631.1, read on the forward strand.
AAAAACAAAAACCTTAACGGGAAGCATATAAATAGCACACAGAGCTACCGCTTCTTAGACTTGCTTTCAAGTAGAATGATAGGTCTATAACTCACATTTCTATGTGAATTAGGTCGGGTCGCCAAAAAAGTTACATATTGCCATATTGGGAAACCAAGTGAAATCTGTTCGGGAACATGTTTTCACAACGAAACATATTTAAATAAACTGTTGACAGCCCCTCTGCGCGCTCGACACATAAATAAAGGTGAGATAGGAGATGGAAACGCATGGTGGTGAGAAATTATGTAGAGCTAAAGGTAATGTGTCACCCAATTATTTATGCAAATATCAAAACTTCCTAATTACTAGGCTATTCAAAATCGCCTTGCACAATCAATAAACCAACTGCATCGCCAAGAGCAGGGCTGCCCAACCCTCTTCCTGGAGATCTACCATTCTGTGGGTTTTCAGTCCAACCCTAATTTAACACACCTGATTCTACTTATTAGCTGCTCAACAAGACCTTAACTAGCTGAATCAGATATGCTAAATGAGGGTTGGACTGAAAACTTACAGGACAGTAGATCTCCAGGGCCTAGGGCTATACCTTCTCTCCCAGACTCTTGGAGCATAGCATAAGGCAGGGCTGCCCAACCCTCTTCCTGGAGATCTACTGTCCTGTAGGTTTTCAGTCCAACCCTAATTTAAGTCCATCCAGTACGCATAATAATACAGTCCACACTCAAAGGCGATTACTCAAATGTGTTTAATTTTGGAGTATAGATTACACCAATTATGTACCAAAGATATCTTAAATCAGTTTTGTTTGATGTTTTTCTGCCATGCATAATATGCGGTAGGCTATGTATTGTATGGGTATGGGTGTTTTTAATTAATCATCACCTTAGAAAGCGCTGTCCATTTCGTTGTGTTAGGCTTTGAAACAACATCTACAATGACCATGTTTTCCACTCAGTTTCAACCTGCTGTTGAACTTCTTTCTTCAAATTGATTACCACAGTGAGGTGAGTTTTAAAAGCATGATACTGTTTTGATGTGAGTTTCGATTGCATTGATGTCAGAGTGGTTAGAGGGACAATAGAGCCCTTAGAACCAGGCCATTAGGACCTGTACTACCAAAGCATGTCCAGAGTGCATAACAAGAAATTACCACGACTCAACAGTCACATGGAATTTGACTGTGGTCATGACTCATGACTGCTGGTGACTCATGACTGCTGGTGTGGCAGTAATATGGTCACCGCAACAGCCCTAGTTGATCTACGTTGGGACTTTACTACAATGGCCTATTCAAAAATGTCAACACACAATCACCTAGCCTTCAGATAACACGAAACCACCTCCCATTCCTCCACCCATCCCACACTCCTAACCCTAGCTCCCCCAGAGACGGGATGACATGGCTGGGGTTTGTCTTCCATGTCCACCTCTTCACTGGAGCCTCCACCAACACCCAAGGCTTAGCTTATCAGCTGTCTGCCAGGCTCAGGTTTGTACCAACCTTTCCTGAGTGATGTGAATAAACTTCTTTGCCTTTCATTGGAATTCCTCTTGTAAATCTAGTCATTTCAGGTGAAAAGGTAGGTAGTAGTAGTGTCACCTTATTTTCTTGTGAGTGTACACATGTCATCTGACACATTCAGTGAGGAGGTGGCTTGTGGTACATAAAGATTTATTTGTGTTACACATGGTGACAAGGAAAGGTATGAAAATGAAGTACTGGATCTTTAACCTCTATCTGAGTTATTTTGTCATTTCAGGCCAAGTTGAATGTAGTGAAAAACAAAGGTAACTCAGAGTACAACCTCTTACATCCATACCACCTATCGATTGATCATGCATTTAACGCAGCCAAATACGTCTCTCAGGATATTCTTGTTAAATGCTATATACAGAATGGGAAAAATAGACTATACACCTGTACAAAGACCTCCACTGGGGTAGGTCTGGAGTTGAGCACCCATGACTTGCTAATATACACTGTAGCCCTGGAGGACAGGATATATAACCAGGCTAGACAATGAGGAAAAGTTAGAGGTTCACAGCAGATTTATGACAGCAGTGAAACAAATAGATGCTGTAAGTCCATAAAGACTGGGTATGTGTACCCCATATCTGATAGCATAGTGTTCCTACTTCCCATGCTTTTCGGTGGTAGAACAGAGGGAGCTGCATCAGGGGACTCATGGGCCCTAACACGGAGATGCATCAGGGAGCTCATAGTCCCTCACAGAGCTGCATCAGGGAGCTCATGATCCCTCCCACGGAGCTGCATCAGGGGGCCTATGGTCTCATACGTTCATGACTGGTGTGAGCTGTAGCAGAGAGCTCTGTGGTCGCATGGCTGAGCTCTTAGAGTGCAGTTTCTCCAGGTTCTGTAGGAAACCTCTCCTCTTTAGACCCTCCAGAATCACTGTGTTGTTGGTTGCCAGACTCACACGAGTCCTGTAGGGAGTAACATAGAAGAACAGGGTGTAAATGCATAGTATAAATATAAATTATTATAAAATGGACACGCGTGTGCACACAAACACAAACCGGTCCTGTTGGGACTGGGGAGATTAACCATATCAGTTGGATATAAATACAATATGCAATACACTGATAGTCACACACCCACACACACTAACTATACTGTGAAATCCAGATGAAAAAACTCTGCTCTTCACCACAAAAGGGAAAAAGCCAAGTCCTTATAAAGTTAATGGAAAAACATTTTCCCTTTTCCCCTCTCTCTGTTTTAAACATGAGGGTGTACCCATTCCAAAGTAATTACATTAATCACTATAATCATTCCCCTCTGTCTAAATACTGCCTGGTGTAATTGGCTATGGGGTGTTTGTTCAGCTTTATCACCATTTACATGAAAAGGGAAGAGAGAGAAGTCACCACCGACCAGGGTCATTGGTCATCTAACTACTCCCTGCCGTAGCTTATTTTCTGCATCTCCACATTCCTCCACCCTCCCTGGGCCAGCACTATAGGCTCTGTAGCCTCTATCTCAGCCACAGAGAGAGGGTTACAGCTGGAGATAGGGGTCGAGGCCGCAGGCGAGAAGACAAATAAACGGGGGATTTAAGGGCCAAGTGCCTCTGTTCTGTTTTCTGGTTGACTGGGACCTCACACAGGAGAGGATGGGAGCAGGATAGGTACTGCTGCCTAGAAGAGTTCTACTGAGATTACACTACAAATGAAGGCCATTCCTGGGGCATAGTCCTTTGTCTTTTGTAAAATAGACTAATGCTGATGAATATCATGGTCATTTAATAATACCTTGCAAGTGACAAATTGTCACAATCACTCCACAAAATATAATGAGACCTTTTGTGAAAAGTGGTATAACTGCAATCCATAAAAAAAAGTTACGATGATCATCAACATTTTAATACAGAGAAAGAAACTCACCGTGGCGAGTCTATCCCGCTGTCTCCCATGTTGCTCTGACTCTCCCCCGCCTCCCCCATTATCTCTCCCCGTCCAGTTCCACTGGGCATGACCATACTGGCGCTTGAGGTCTGAGGGCCTCCTCTCTCCCCCAGGGTCTCAAAGCCACCCTTTTCTTCCTCCTCCTCTACTCCGCACCCCCAGTGAGACGACTCCCTGTCCCCCTCGTCTGCTGATTTATGGAGGGTCTCAGCATCCGACTCCACCTCACTGGTCTGGCAGTAGTCAAAGATGCTGCTGTCTGCCGCCTCAGGAGGCGCCAAACCCTCTAGAGCTTTCAGGGAGAGGATGGAGTCCTGCCTTCGCTCCCCCGGGATTGGATCTCCTCGTCTGGGGATGGGATCGCTGTGGGTACCTGGGGATGGGTGGCTGCGGTGGTTAAGGTTAGAGCCGCTCACCCTGACCCACCTCTCCTCTTCCTGTCTGTGGGGGCTGTGGGGGGACAGAGGGGGGTCTTGGTGGATGGTGGAAGAGTGTTCCTCCGGATAAGTGCTGTTCCAGTCTCCTTGGAGGGAATGGGGGTTGGGGCAGTGGGGTTGGGGCTCGTGGTAAGGGGAGTTAGGTTGGTCGTGGTAGTGGGTGATAGTGTCTTGGTATATGGTCTTAGGATCATGGTAGAGGGATTGAGAGTCATGATAGTGAGACATGCGTGTTTGATAGACCTCTCTGTTGTCAATGACTCCCTCCTCACTCAGATACAGAGAACTACAGGCATCCTCATCTTCTTCCTCTGCTCTCTGGTAAAGCCTGTGATCATCTTCTATAAACTCATCACTCTCTATCATAATGCCATTCCTCTCCACTACTAACCCATCACTGTCCCTCTGCCCATGCCCTGGACTCCTGTGCTCTCTACTGCCACCACTGCTGTGTACCAGCCCATGCTGTTTGGGGGTGGTACTGCAGGCCTGTTGGTGAGAGGAGAGCAGGTCAGGCCTGTGGGTTAGGTCTCCCTGTGTGTCTGTGTGTTTGAAGGAGTGCCTGCGATGCACAGCAGGCTTTGGCCAAGGCATGGCCTGGTCGTACGGGTGGGCAGGGACTGAGTTATAGGGATGGGTACTAGGGAGGTTGGCATCAGAATCCAGGGTTTGGCTTGTTACTGCTGGGTGTCTATGGTCCGTTGTACTGCCATATTCTACTTGCTGTGTCGTCCTATGCTTTCCTTCCTTCTCCTTCCCTCCCTCCTTGCTCTTCCTCCCTCTGTTCTTTCCCTCCCTCTGATATCTAACCTTGTCGTCAATCCTTAGTGTGCTGCTCTGGGGGTAGGACGAGCTGTAGTCTAACGGTAATTCTCTGGGTGGTTTGGTGTCAGAGAGGGCCAGGAGGAGGGGTTCGGTGGTGAACCCCCTCTCGTGGAGACGGTCACATGACCTGTCCTCGGCTGTACGAGACTTCCCAGCATGCTGTGTGTCAGCAGCAGTTGCTTTCGCTTTGTGCGGGTCCCAGGATTTGGAGCGGTGTCCCGCTAGTTCTCTCCTCCCTCCCCCTGAAGTCTTTCCCTCTTTCCCCTCCTTCACTTCCTTTCCCTCTCTCCTCCTCTGTTCTTTGTGGGTCATGGTAGGTGCCACAGTCTGGGTTGTGGCTGTATCTTTCCCAGGTGGTTGACCATCAAAGGGGTTGTCAATGCGTTTCTTATAGAGGCTTTTCCCCTCCACCGCTCCTGGCTCCTCTCTGTGGTCTGTTTCATCAATAGGGACCTCTGGTCTGAGGCAAGAGGAGACCAGGTCATCCCTGTCTGGGTCCACATCCACACACACTGGGGCCTTAGTCTTCTGCCTGTCTCTCCGTTTCTCCTTGGAGGAATGGGCCCTCCTCTTACTGCGAGAGGCCTTGGAGGTAGATCTCCTGCCCCCAGCCCCTGCTCCTAGTCCGGCCCGAGAGGAGTGGTGGTGTCTGGGCTTGGAGCGGTTTAGGATCTCAGTGGACATGCCCTTGTCCACACACTTGTCCCCTCCGTCTACCCTGTCCCCCTTGTGCAACCCTCTATCCCTTTCCACCCCTCTTTCCCCTCGTCTTTCCGTTTCCATCCCTCTCTCCCCTCCTCTCTCCTCCAGTTTCTTCATTAGTACAGTGTGGCGTGTCAGGTTGTCAACAGTGAGCTCAGGGTTGATGCGTCTGATAATGGCGTGCTCCAGGTCTCTGGGCAGATTGTTCAGATCCTCCTCGTCCCTCACCGGCCACTCCTCTGGAGGGAACTGACCTGAGAACAAGGCGTACTCTTTCTTCACTTTCTCCTTCTTCCCTCCGTTCCTCCTGAAGAGGCTGAGGCCAAACCTCCTCCCTGGTTTCTCCTTGCCATCTTTGTCTTTGTCCTTACGGCTAGTGGCAGTGGTGGTAGCCGTAGTGGTCTTGCTGACCTCTCTAATCTGGTAGTCTGCGGCCGTCGAGGTCGACTGGTGCTGGACTTGAGGCTTGTGGTCTCTAGGCCACTTCAGGCTCTTCCCTGTGCATTCGCTAATAGAAACAGAAACCAAGTGCTGGTCTGGGACGGATGGAGGAACCGTGGCACCTATAGTGGCCGTAGTAGCAGCATTGGTCACGTTATGGGCAGGGGCAAAGCAGCTGCAGGACTTGCAGTGGGTCACCAGGGGGGACTGTGGGTGGCTCTCCAGAGTGTCATTACTGAGCAGGTAGGTGATGGGGGGAGGGGATGGCAGCTCATTGTCTCCAGACCCTGAGGTCCACCAGCTCTTCTCTCTCACCAGGCTGTTGGTGATGAAGTAGGTCTGAGGAGTGACAATGAAGTAGCCCTCTCCTGTGTGGTAGATCTTCCTCTCTTTGATCAACGAGCCCAGAGCGTTGTACAGGATGTCCTGAGTAGGGATGGTCATACCTGGCAGGGAGAGAGAGAGAGAGAGAGAGAGAGAGAGAGAGAGAGAGAGAAAAAGAGGTTCAGCCACATTAGTTAATACAGTTTATCTCCTTTAAATCCCACAAAAGTTACTGTATATCTGCAGATGGGCTCAACTAATGTACAGCCAGGCTGAAAACTTCCAGTTGAGACTAAGCATTAGACTTAATACACTAGATATCATTCTCCCCTTTTTGCCAACTACAATTCCCCTATTGCAGGAGCACCTGTGGTTGAATGTACTGTATGTAAGGATATGCCCTGAAGCTCTCCCCATACATCTGTATATGTTACCTTGGTGAGCCTTGGTCATATGACTGATGAGGGCTTCCTGGTTGACGGTGATGTTGGAGGAGTTCATGTCAGAGATGACACAGCAGAGGACCTCGGCTAGAGGGATGAACTGAGACTGGGGCACTGGAGACATCTGCACTGGGGACAGGTCACCTGGAACACACACACACGTAGTTAGACTGGTGTAACACACACACACACGTAGTTAGAAAGGTGTAACACACACACACCTAACTAGACTGGTGTAACACACACACACACGTAGTTAGAAAGGTGTAACACACACACACCTGGCTAGACTGGTGTAACACACACATACATCTGGGTGATACCCACATCTGTTGATGTTGAGTTTTAATGTAGTAGCAATGTTATGACCACAGTTGGTCTTCATCAAGCCTGTTTTTGCCAGTCAAAATAACTTACTTCTGTCATGTTTGCAACTTTTACTTTGTGGTCTAGATCCTTTTGCCTGTAAAAAATTATCCTGTCACGCCCAAGTTGAGATTTTTGAATGCGGGTGGTCCAGTGAGTAATGTAGACCAGGGCTGACTTCCATTGGAATTCCATTAATACTGGAATGGATTGCGGTATTCCATATATGCTGGGAGTGACCATGGAATGTAATTACTCCCACAGAAGTGACCACAAGTTCTGCCTGCCAGGCTATTACATATCATCTCTATATCATACTGTGTCTTCAGCTGCTAGAACCCGGCCACACACTTTTGGGAATTTTCTTGTGATCCAAGAAACATACCTAAACTAAATGTATGTTTAAAAGAGAGGGAGAGCGAGACAGAGAGAGGGAGGGAGGGAGAGAAAGAGAGCATTTTACAGGCAGTTTGTTCTTGTGCATTGCAAACCGTACAAAGCTCAGACCGCTCTCACTCACTCTCTCTCACCAGTGGAGGCTGCTGAGGGGAGGACGGCTCATAATAATGGCTGGAACGGCGGAAATGGAATGACATGGAAACCATGTGTGATGTATTTGATACCATTCCACTAATTTACGCTCCAGCCATTACCAAGAGCCCGTTCTCCCCAATTAAGGTGCCACCAACCTCCTGTGGCGCACACACACACACACACACACACACACACACACACACACACACACACACACACACACACACACACACACACACACACACACACACACACACACACACACACACACACACACAACTCGAGGGCTGTCTGACAGCATTCCAATGACACGAATCTACAGTCTGGAAGCCACCTCAGAGAGAGGGAGAGATAACAAAAACCATAAAGACCATCTCATCCCCCCTTAAAGGGATAGTTTCAAGTTTTAATGTCACATGCACAAGTACAGTGAAATGCCTTTCTTTCAAACTCAAAACCCAACAATAATTACTAGAAAAAACACACACGAGAAATAAGAATAGGAAATATGAAATACTTAACTTACTTTATTGTGTAAGTAAGCATACTATATACAGGAAATATTTAAAAAGTCAGTTCCAATACCATATGTACATGTGCAGGGATACTGGAGTGATGGTAGTAGATATGTATAGGGGTAAGGGGACTAGGCAACAGGGTAAGATAAGCAGAGTAGAGTCAATATAAATGTATATGCATATTATGTGTGAGTGAGAAAATGATGGCGTGAGTGTTTGTGTGTGTGTTGGAGTGACAGTGTGTGTGAGTGTGTAGGGCCCTGTGAGTGTGCATAGAGACAGTGCAAATATTGAAATAAAAGGTCAATAAAGATACAAGGTAAACTCAGTCAGTGTAGCTATTTTGTTAGCTATTTTTCAGTCATATAGCTTGGGGATAGAAGCTGTTCAGGAGCCTGTTGGTGTCAGACTTGATGCACTGGCACCTCTTGCCGTGCGGCAGCAGAGAAAATGGTATCCACTAGTTCATCTGACTCTGGGGAAGTAGATAAATGGCCTCATTGCCAAAATCCCGAAGTATCCCTTTAACAGGACTGGGCTTATGGGCATACAATGGAGTTTGAGGCAATTTAGTTACACCTTGATTCAAGTTCACAGTTTGGAGTTTTTTCTTTTGCTTGCTCGAGTGGTTATATGTACACACTGCCTAGTGGCTACTACAACAGTTCTTAATATTTAACTATAGGTTACATTATAAGAGGTTAACTCAATCTGGGATGGCCACTTTAGTGCTTTCCCACCCTGAGCTGTTAAATGATTAGCCTACCAACAAGCCTGGTATTTACAGATAGTATAGGTCTACTATTCTTCTTAGAGAGTTGAACTATACCCAAACACAGACAGACACAGGGCAGTGACCATTATCTCATAAAGACCTGGGATATTGGTTTTTACTCACCGACAACACATGCTGTATCGACAAATTCTTGTCAGATATTTCAAGTAGGCTGCATGTATTCGTGTTAGAAAATGTAAGAAACATGTCTGTGGTTAAACCCTGTGGTGTGTATGTATGTGTGTTTCTCCCACCACTCCTTAGACCACTCAGCTAAAACTGTCTGGCACACCTCTCCCTGCAGAGTAAACATTCACCTCCCTCACACACTTGAACCACTTATGGCGGAGGCAGCGAAAATAAACCACTAATCAGATGGCTGCCATGGTAAGGTTAGACATGTATGGCATACATGCACACGCACACAAATACATGCACGCACACACACCTGAGGCAGTCTGAGGAGCCAGAGAGGAAGGGACGAAGCAAAAGGTTTCACTCTCGCCAAAATCGGTCCAAAATAAGACAAATGCGTTTCTATGGGCTTATTTTGGACCTAAGCCTGCCTTCCCACCGTTGAGACAACGACTCCCATTGTCAGGGCAGAGACATGAGCATCTCGTCATTATATACAGTGTGGGAAAAAAGTATTTGATCCCCTGCTGATTTTGTACGTTTGCCCACTGACAAAGACATGATCAGTCTATAATTTTAATGGTAGGTTTATTTGAACAGTGAGAGATAGAATAACAACAAAAAAATCCAGAAAAACGCATGTCAAAAATGTTATAAATTGATTTGCATTTTAATGAGGGAAATAAGTATTTGACCCCTCTGCAAAACATGACTTAGTACTTGGTGGCAAAACCCTTGTTGGCAATCACAGAGGTCAGACGTTTCTTGTAGTTGGCCACCAGGTTTGCACACATCTCAGGAGGGATTTTGTCCCACTCCTCTTTGCAGTCATTAAGGTTTCGAGGCTGACGTTTGGCAACTCGAACCTTCAGCTCCCTCCACATATTTTCTATGGGATTAAGGTCTGGAGACTGGCTAGGCCACTCCAGGACCTTAATGTGCTTCTTCTTGAGCCACTCCTTTGTTGCCTTGGCCGTGTGTTTTGGGTCATTGTCATGCTGGAATACCCATCCACGACCCATTTTCAATGCCCTGGCTGAGGGAAGGAGGTTCTCACCCAAGATTTGACGGTACATGGCGCTCTCCATCGTCCCTTTGATGCGGTGAAGTTGTCCTGTCCCCTTAGCAGAAAAACACCCCCAAAGCATAATGTTTCCACCTCCATGTTTGACGGTGGGGATGGTGTTCTTGGGGTCATAGGCAGCATTCCTCCTCCTCCAAACACGGCGAGTTGAGTTGATGCCAAAGAGATCGATTTTGGTCTCATCTAACCACAACACTTTCACCCAGTTCTCCTCTGAATCATTCAGATGTTCATTGGCAAACTTCAGACGGGCCTGTATATGTGCTTTCTTGAGCAGGGGGACCTTGCGGGCACTGCAGGATTTCAGTCCTTCACGGCGTAGTGTGTTACCAATTGTTTTCTTGGTGACTATGGTCCCAGCTGCCTTGAGATCATTGACAAGATCCTCCCATGTAGTTCTGGGCTGATTCCTCACCGTTCTCATGATCATTGCAACTCCACGAGGTGAGATCTTGCATGGAGCCCCAGGCCGAGGGAGATTAACAGTTATTTTGTGTTTCTTCCATTTGCGAATAATCGCACCAACTGTTGTCACCTTCTCACCAAGCTGCTTGGCGATGGTCTTGTAGCCCATTCCAGCCTTGTGTAGGTCTACAATCTTGTCCCTGACATCCTCGGAGAGCTCTTTGGTCTTGGCCATGGTGGAGAGTTTGGAATCTGATTGATTGATTGCTTCTGTGGACAGGTGTATTTTATACAGGTAACAAACTGAGATTAGGAGCACTCCCTTTAAGAGTGTGCTCCTAATCTCAGCTCGTTACCTGTATAAAAGACACCTGGGAGCCAGAAATCTTTCTGATTGAGAGGGGGTCAAATACTTATTTCCGACTTTAAAATGCAAATCAATTTCTAAAATTTTTGACATGCGTTTTTCTGGATATTTTTGTTGTTATTCTGTATCTCACTGTTCAAATAAACCTACCATTAAAATTATAGACTGATCATTTCTTTGTCAGTGGGCAAACATACAAAATCAGCAGGGGATCAAATACTTTTTTCCCTCACTGTACATATCTCTGGAGGAGACTAGAAAGGGTTTGCAAACACAGCAAAGAAGTTAAAATGCTCATAAATCCTGAAACACACACAAACATGCCCAATGTGAGGTGTGTAACTGATATAACGTACTGTACATCTTGTCATTCATTTTGCTGAGCTTTTGTCTAATGAGATACAGTATGTTAAGCAGAGGAATTAAGCTGACAACAACAAGGCCTTTTATCAGTCAGTGTTAAGCCACAGCAGCCACTTATCCACAGCCCACTAGTGGGAGAGGTATGTTCTTACTTCTTAAACATCCTGATCCTGTGATAAGGGAGGGTACTGAAGGATTGTGGGCACAGCCAGACAACATATTCCTTCAACCCCTAACCCCCATACACCCTCACCACTGACAACAGGCTGCTTAACGCTCAGTCTAATCCTCAGAGCTGATGTCTCACTGAGTGTTCCTCCCATTAGGTCTTAACTCTATTGTGCTCACTTCCTAGAGCAATGGCTTCCAGGCTGACTAGCAACAGCTAATGGCTGGGACTTAGGGCTTCCGAATGCCTCGGTTCGGCTGGTGCCTAGCTGAGCTCGCATACTCCCTTAAAAAGACCTTCGCTTGAAAAAAAAAAAAAGGACAATAGTACTTTGTCCATATTGAGATGCCGTAGCCAGTATACACTTCCTCAAAATAGTCAGAATTAATCTAAGAGAACTCAAGAAATCTGTCATTAATTTTGACGTTTTTGCAGAGATCTTAGTCACGCAATTTTACATCTAACTAAGATGTTTGGTGCAGTATTTCTCAAGTGAAAAAATTTGCATGAAAACGAGTCGTCTTTGGTTGAATGACAACAAACACTTCATTGAAGAATCCTTACTGTTGACTAATCACCAACAAAGGGGCGTAGGCTTCGGCTTGCCTGGAGAAAAAAGGTTGTGCGCACGAACAGCCGAAAAAAAACTTGCCAAAGACTAAAACAAACTAACATTTCACAAAATAGCGTCATAATATACACTACATTACCAAAAGTATGTGGACACCTGCTCGTCGAACATCTCATTCCAAAATCATGGTCATTAATATGGAGTTGGCCCCCCTTTGCTGCTATAACAGCCTCCACTAGATGTTGTAACATTGCTGCGGGGACTTGCTTCCATTCAGCCACAAGAGCATTAGTGAGGTCGGCACTGATGTTGGGCGATTAGGACTGGCTCACAGTCGGCATTCCAATTCATCCCAAAGATGTTTGATGGGGTTGAGGTCAGGGCTCTGTGCAGGCCAGTCAAGTTCTTCCACACCGATCAACAAACCATTTCTGTATGGACCTCGCTTTGTGCATGGGGGCATTGTCATGCTGAAACAGGAAAGGGCCTTCCCCAAACTGTTGCCACAAAGTTGGAAGCACAGAATCGTCTAGAATGTCATTGTATGCTGTAGTGTTAAGATTTCCCTTCACTGGAACTAAAAGGGCCAAGCCCAAACCATGAGAAAACAGCCCCAGACCATTAATCCTCCCCCACCAAACTTTATAGTTGGCACTATGCATTGGGGCAGGTAGAGTTCATGAAGCTCCCGACGAACAGTTCTTGTGCTGACATTGCTTCCAGAGGCAGTTTGGAACTCGGTAGTGAGTGTTGCATCCGAGGACTGATGATTTTTACGTGTTAAGCGCTTCAGCACTCAGTGCTCACGTTCTGTGTGCTTGTGTGGCATATCACTTCGCAGCTGAGCCATTGTTGCTCCTAGACGTTTCCACTTCACAATAACAGCACTAAGAATTGACTGGGGCAGCTCTAGCAGGGCAGAAATTTGACAAACTGACTTGTTGGAAAGGTGGCATTCTATTACGGTGCCGTGTTGAAAGTCACTGAGCTCTTCAGTAAAGCCATTTTACTGCCAATGTTTGTCTATGGAGACTGCATGTGCTTGATTTTATACACCCGTCAGCAACGGGTGTGGCTGAAATAGCAGACTCCATTTATTTGAAGGGGTGTCCACATACTTTTGTGTGTGTGTGTGTATATGTGTACGAACTGTTTCGAATGGAAAACATGCGGACGCCTTAACAGTCTTGTGGGAGAGATGGAGGAAGGGCATTTCCATGGTAACAGAATTGCGCAGAGACTCAGATTTCTCACTTAAATTGTATGCTAAACAAAAACCATTGATTTCAAAGTTTAACAAACCGTACAACTATCAACAAGGACTACGACTAATCCCAAACCATCTCAATTTGGTTGAGGTCGGGGGATTGTGGAGGCCAGGTCATCTGATGCAGCACTCCATCACTCTCCTTCTTGGTCAAATAGCCCTTACACAGCCTGGAGGTGTGTTGGGTCATTGTCCTGTTGAAAAACAAATGATAGTCCAAACCAGATGGGATGGCGTATCGCTGCAGAATGCTGTGGTAGCCATGCTGGTTAAGTGTGCCTTGAATTCTGAATAAATCACAGAGAGTGTCACCAGCAAAGCACCCCCACACCATAACACCTCCTCCTCCATGCTTTACGGTGGGAAATACACAAGCGGAGATCATCCGTTCACCCACACCGCGTCTCACAAAGACACGGCGGTTGGAACCAAAAATCTCCAATTTGGACTCCAGACCAAAGGACACATTTTCACCGGTCTAATGTCCATTGCTCATGTTTCTTGGCAAAAGCAAGTCTCTTCTTATTATTGTTGTCTTTTAGTAGTGGTTTCTTTGCAGCAATTCGACCATGAAGGCCGGATTCACACAGTCCCCTTTGAACAGTTGATGTTGAGATGTGTCTGTTACTTGAACTCTGTGAAGCATTTATTTGGGCTGCAATTTCTGAGGCTGGTAACTCTAATGAACTTATCCTCTGCAGCAGAGGTAACTCAGGGTCTTCCATTCCTGTGGCGGTCCTCATGAGAGCCAGTTTCATCATAGCGCTTGAAGATTTTTGCAACTGCACTTGAAGAAACTTTCAAAGTTCTTGAAATGTTCCGTATTGACTGACCTTCATGTCTTAAAGTAATGATGGACTGTCGTTTCTCATTGCTTATTTGAGCTGTTCTTGCCAAAGTATGGACTTTGTCTTTTACCAAATAGGTCTATCTTCTGTATACCCCACCTACCTTGTCACAACACAACTGATTGGATCAAACGCATTAAGGAAAGAAATTCCACAAATGAACTTTTAAGAAGGCATACCTGTTAATTGAAATGCATTCCAGGTGACTACCTCATGAAACTGGTTGAGAGAATGCCAAGAGTGTGCAAAGCTGTCGTCAAGGCAAAGGGTGGCTATTTGAATATAAAATATATTTTGATTTGTTTAACACTTTTTTTTGGTTACTACTCATAGTTTTGATGTCTTCACTATTATTCTACAATGTAGAAAATTGTAAAAATAAAGAAAAACCCTTGAATGAGTAGGTGTTCTAAATCTTTTGACCGGTAGTGTATATTTTGGTTATTGAACTACTGCAAGTGAAGTGGATTTACACCCAGTAACATAATTGCGGTAACCATTGGTGGAAAAAGTACCAAATTGTCATACTTGAGTAGAGGTAAAGATACCTTAAAGAAAATGACTCAAGTAAAAGTGACAGTCACCCAGTAAAATACTTCTGGAGTAAAAGTTTAAAAGTATTGGTTTTAAATATACTTAAGTATCAAAAGTAAAAGTATAAATCATTTCAAATCCTTATATTAAGCAAACCAGACGGCATGATTTTTTAAATTTACCGATAGCCAGGGGCACACTCCAGCACTCAAACATAATTTACAAACTAAGCATTTGTGTTTAGTGAGTCTGCCAGATCAGAGGCAGTAGGGATGATCAGGGATGTTCTCTTGATAAGTGTGTGAATTGGACCATTTTCCTTTCCTGCTAAGCACTCAAAATGTAAGGAGTACTTTTGGGTGTCAGGGAAAATGTATGGAGTAAAAAGTCCATTATTTTCTTTAGGAATGTAGTGGAGAAAAAGTACAAGTTGATATAGATACACAAAAAAACTACTTACACTACCGGTCAAAACGTTTAGAACACCTACTCATTCAAGGGTTTTTCTTTATTTTTTACTATTTTCTACATTGTAGAATAATAGTGAAGACATCAAAACTGCTGCATAGAAACCACTGCTAAAGGACACCAATAATAATAAGAGACTTGCTTGGGCCAAGAAACATGAGCAATGGACATTAGACCGGTGGAAATGTGTCCTTTGGTCTGGAGTCCAAATTTGAGATTTTTGGTTCCAACCGCCGTGTCTTTGTGAGACACGGTGTGTCCAAACTTTTGACTGGTACTGTATATTAATTAGTATATGTAAAGACAATATTAAATCAAGAAGTCTGATAGGTAACAATATTAGCCTATCACTTGTGAATTATATATTATCACTTGTGAATGATGCCCAGCATAAGAAAAAGCCTTTTTTGTATCACAAAAGGTTTGTATCACTACTGAAGTGGCCAAATAACTTCTTAAAATTAAGCACATTATTCCGCTTTACAAGGGGTGTAGAGCCTAACTGGCATACATAAGCAACACGTGAGTTTCAAGTTTGGGGAAGATAATTTTCACCATAGAAATGCACCTTTATAATAAAAGCATTACATGCATAATTGCATTTGGGGTCACTTTTGATGAAGGTGTTTTCCGCAAATGGAACATTCGCGCTTATAGCCTACTACCATGTGCTAATTGCTGAGCTTATAATGTGAAGAAATAGCCTAATAGTTGATCAACATTTTAAGCTAAACGTTCTGATCTGTTGCGTCAGCCACATTGCATAAACCATTTTTTTTGATGGTAGTGGTTGTATTAATTTGGGATCTATTGCATCCCACAACTGTCCCAGACTATGATTGGAATATTTATTTCTCGCACAGAATAGAATAGGTCGACTTTTGTACTATGGGGATAGTAGATCGACATAGGCTACTGCTTTTTCTGTTCGTTAGGCCTACTCATCTTGTTGGCTGATAAAAAGTAAATGTGGACAGTTCTTCCAATATCTTCAATATGCACCTCGGAATTGGATAAGGACGCGCGCAGTTGCGTCCCCGATGTGTCTCTTCACTTGTAGCCTGTGAGAAAGACTCGATCACGTGATGGAGAGCCCTGTGAATGAGAGGTGATTCAGAGCGCGCAGCACTCAGGGAGAAGGGCACAAGGCATGGATTTTTTTAGGGTGCATTACGGCCACACAAAGGGGATGCCATCGTGAAATTTGAGGCATTATCAAGTGCTTGTGAAATTGTGAATGAGTGACTGATGTAGTGTGTACAGCCTGCGCAAAAAAATAAGCAGAGCTCATGCCTTTCAAGCAACTTTAAAAAAATCATAATTAGAATGTATAAAAAATCAAAACGTATAGCCCAACATTTGTAGAACAACTAAAGTTACATTAATAACTCTAAATTAAGCATATAGGAATACCTATTTCTTTGTTAACCGCTCAACACAGAATAGCCACATTTGCGTACTCCCTCAAATAGTTTGGAGAAAATATCCTATTTTATTCAGCTTTGTTCAATAGTATTCTTCATACTAACCCTAACCCTAGGTATGACCACCCCTCAGTAATAGACCTCAGTGCTATAGCTCTTTTCTCTCCAAGGGGAACATTACACCGGGACACAGACATTAAACCCTT
This sequence comes from Coregonus clupeaformis, assembly GCF_020615455.1. NCBI lineage: Eukaryota > Metazoa > Chordata > Actinopteri > Salmoniformes > Salmonidae > Coregonus > Coregonus clupeaformis. The sequence goes on from NW_025533631.1 coordinate 120,338, forward strand.
TGTCAAACGCCACATCAATACCCCTCTAGGTACCATGGCAACGACACGCTGTGCCATGAGGAGTAGAGACAGCATTCTAGTGGGTAGAACAGGAGACGGAAGCAACAGGAATATTATAATTCTAGACTTAGAATAGGCTAAGAGAGTACATTTCGATTTTATGCACTAAGTTGAACGTTCCTTGGTGTTAGTTTAGAACTATGTCAGTTAGGGCTGTGACGGAAAAAGTATTGCGATATTGGTATCATGGCAAAAATGTTAACACAAAGCAGACCTAACTCTTTGGTCCTTTAAAAACCTGCTATATGTAAGATATTGTGTGCTATAGCTTGGAAAATAAATAAATGTGACTCTGGATGACAACATAATGATGTTTGTTTCCAAAATTAGGGCTGCTTTCCTGAAGAAGTTAAATCCGGTTCGTGTTTTGTTTCCTTGCCACGCTACTAACGAGTATCGCGAGTATGTACTTGTAATGGTATTAATGTACAGTACAAAATCGCTTAGCAAAACAAGCAACGTCAACAATCACCTCATCTAGGCTATATTTACTCTCATACATCAAATAGTTTGTCATACTAGAGTAAACATGGACAGAAAAATCTAAATCTCACACTGATTTTGAAAGAGATTGACAGACAGTCTAGCCTGTCTCTCTCCTATCACTCTTCTGCCTGGGACCGAGGTTGATAAATGCCACATGTATTCTATTCAAATGGCTGTGCTTCTGCTGTGTGCCGCTGCTTTAGCCCACCGGGTCAGTCGCATGAGTCCCATTAGATTAGGCATGTGATTACATTACAGCCTAAAGGTCTAAAAACACATCTTCCAGCCAGGCCCCTTCTGACTGCCTACACAACAGCAGAGATAACACTGGGTTAGTCTGTAGTATTTACCAAACTACCAATAAGGGACATACTGGCTTAGAGATATCCATTCAAAAGGAAGACACACAGGCCCTACACGTCTGGAGTCAGCCCCGTTGCCTGTGTGGGCTTCATACTCAAATCATTGGAGCCATTAACTTCCATACGCTCTATTGATATCATTATTTCTTACACACATGCACGCAGGCGCACACACAGTCTTTCTTGTCCCTTTCTAATCTCCAGATCCTAACGATGTGGTCCTCATTCCACCTCACGTCCAGTCGTCCACACACACACCCCCTTCCACTAGGTGGTCAAACACGAACAAAAGCAAATAGTTTGTGTGCGAGTGAGTGTGCACGTGTGAAATATCAGCCCTATACTGCTGTTCTTTAAGTTTCCGTATACCTAGTACCTCATCAATGGAAGATCAGTTAGGAAGTAAATTGATAAGTGGGACCATGGCCGGCATTTTGATATGCATTTTTCAGGATTTTGTTGTTGTTATTCTGTCTCTCACTGTTCAAATAAACCTACCATTAAAATTATAGACTGATCATTTCTTTGTCAGTGGGCAAACATACAAAGTCAGCAGGGGATCAAATACTTTTCCCCCTGTAAATGGTGAAGGATGTCTGTTGCGATTTTCTTTTATTACCACACCCTCCCAGACACTCTTCTTTGCCTTTGTGTCCTAGCTGGGCTTACAGGGCTCCCTGCCACACCCTCTGGTGTGTGTCTGTGTGTGTGTGTGTGTGGTGTCTTTACGAGCAGAGTGTCAGTGGCTGTCACGGAGGACACAGATGTGGAGCCAGCAACCGTAAAAACAGACCCATAAAGACACTGAAAAGAGTCCTTTACCAGCCCAGCACAGATGTGGAGCCAGCAACACATGCATTCAAATCACTGGAGCCATTAACTTCCATACGGCATCCCGGTCAATGTCATCCCATCTCAGCCTGACTCTCTCTGGAGTCTGCCCTTGGGTTCTTCTTTTCTCAGACACTAAAAGGCGCATCTCAAGAATCTGAGTGACTTCCTCTCCTTTACTGATGTGAAAGAGCTGGATAAATGAAAGTAAAATCCCAGTAGACATCATCCACCATACTGCTTTCATTTATCCTGTTTTCAAATCACGTTGATGAATATGTAGTGTTTCGAAACGTTTTCTTAAGGACTGAAACAGTAGGAACCATTTCTGGAATTTTCATACATGACAAGCAAAATGGCCGCTACAGAAGTGAATGATTCCAACCCAATTATATCCACTTTACTGTGCCATAAAAAGGCAACAATCAGTCCATGAACACTTTGTGATGACTTAACAGCTCCATTGACTTCCAGCAGTAAACTCAGCCTTCCCTCCTTCCCACCCCTCCCTACGGGCTTAAGATAAATATTTCAGTAGAAACTAAAGGTTTACTATCTCAGGGCATCAGTGTTTAAACATAAAGTAGAAGGCTTAAGTGGGAGAAAATAGCAATATTATGACTGCACCCTCATAGTAGTCACAGCTTAAGGAAATGGCTGTGCTGGCAAAGTGATAATGATTACTACAAGCTGAGGTTTGAGGAAACAGGTCATAGAATATCTAATCATGGGTTAAGTAGAGCTGTGTGAAAGTCCATTCATCTTGGATGAAGATTTTTCAGGGGCAGGACAGGAAAACACAACAGAGAATGAATATTCACCACACATTAATGCATTGTCTGAACAGATTGAACTGGAGTTTTTTACCCATATCCTGCTAAGTGTATTTGATTGGTATTGAACCTTGTTTATCAGCTCTCCGCGATTCAAAAGCTTTCAGTCTGGGAGTGACAGTTGACTTTCAGTCAATACTCAGTTTACAATCATGAAGTAAGGCAACAACCCATTAACTCTCACCAGCCTCCTCTGTTACATAAGACACAGACTACACAGTGAGATCAGATGGACGTTTACCACAGTGGGGAAAGGTGAAAGGTCATTAAAACAGGATACAGGGGCACTGTGGAAGGAGAAAGCCACCAATACTTAATCCTGAGAAGGCCTTGCTGTCATGGACAACACCAACAGACAGACAATAGGAGCTTGGGCATAGCCTATTTGTCAAACTGACAGAGACACCCACAGACAGCGTTAGCTATCTGAGCAAATAGTGAATAAAACAGAATAAAAGACGAGAAACCAGACTGTTTATGGACGCCCGACTCTAACTCTACAGCCCTTTCAGATTCAAAACATCAATTAATCAAAAATAACATTTTAACTTTTGCCAAAAGTTATTAGGTCATTGTTTTAAGATGCAGCTGAGTGGGAGCAGAGGCATGCTTTGTCAGGAGTTCAATCACCATAGAAACACATATAGAACTGTGCCACACACTGACTTTAGGTCAGAAATCAAAAGGAAAGAAAGAAAAAACAATCCATCAACACAAAACGCCTTGTACTGAGATAAAGTGTCCAAACCAATACATTACATTTATGTTCTGAAGTCTCAAAGATATGAGTCTGTGAAGTGAACATCTAACCACGTTTGTTGACTAAAGACCCAGACAGCTGACTTCATACAAACAGACACACTGTTGTATTGAGATACCAGAGGTGCTTTTCGGCATAAAAAATAACATTGTGTAGTGCTGCACGGTATATCGGTACCCAGTAATATCACGTTACCAAAACGTCATGATACCAACATTTTAGAATACCATAGTACCGTTTCATATGATACTACCAACTTTTTCAGCCCTAGCAATCTAAAGAACACACTGTTTATGAAGTCAGTTTTGTTGATAAATTCAGTTGAATTTAAGCAACAGCCACTGGTGTCTTGTATGGGCAGAGCCAATAATATCCACTTCACTTTCATGCGCATATCACTTGGCAGCTTATGCTTGATTCAAAAATGTGGTCGGAGGCGCCGTATGGATGGTGTGACGTAATTGCGGAGCCTCAGGAGGCAAGCAGAGGCCAAATGGAGCTCCGTACTGCATCGCTGTGTGCATCCGAAATTCTTTAACAATCCGCAATGCGAAGGGCTCCGTATAGCTCCGCATTGACATGATTGGTTGACGGTAGGTGGGGGTGGGAGATCCTATATAAATACAAACTCACTTCCTTGACAACTTCCTTCACAACAGCTCCGCGCTGCTCCGCAAAGCGCAAAAAGTATGTTTGCGTTGACTTCTGCAGAGGCCATATCACCGTAAATACTGCACGGCCAACGCAGACGTCGGAATGACCATGTAGCACCTTCCACTCACCTGCTTCTCTCCATCCGCTCTTCATGAAGAGTCTATTCCTCTGTCAGTTCAAAAAGAGCACAGACCAGTCTGAGTAGACTTTGCAAGTTCACCGTCATGCAGCCTCAGTGTCAGAGAGGAGAAATGGAGCACCGCTTGGCGACAGGCATGCTTGCATGCAGCTTTACAGCATAGAAAATGGCTTGTCTCTAGCCTAAACGGTTCAAAACATATGACCCATATTACCGGAGATGCCTTTTTTTCTTTATCGAGATTCGCGCGCATGTTATATATTTTCACAAACCATGTCTCGGGCATTGTCTCGGGCAATGATTGGTTTGCTAGGCCTCCCGAGTGGTGCAGCGGTCTAAGGCACTGCATCGCAGTGCTTGAGGCGTCACTACAGACCCGGGTTCGATCCCAGGCTGTGTCACAGCCGGCCATGACTGGGAGACCCATGAGACAGCGCACAATTGGCCCAGCATCGTCCGGGTTAGGGGAGGGTTTGGCCGGCCGGGATTTCCTTGTCCCATCGCGCTCTAGCGACTCCTTGTGGCGTGCCGGACGCCACCAAACTGATTTTGGCCGCCAGCTGGACAGCGTTTCCTCCGACACATTGGTGGGGCTTGCTTCCGGGTTAAGCGACCAGTGTGTCAAGAAGCAGTGCGGCTTGGCAGGGTCGTGTTTCGGAGGACGCATGGCTCTTGACCTTCGCCTCTCCAGAGTCCGTAGGGGAGTGGCAGCGATGGGACAAGACTGTAACTACCAATTTGGATATCACAAAAAGGGGGTAGAAGTACAAAAAATCAAATAATAATTGTGGTTTGATAACAAACAACGTTGTTCAGTCATGTTACCTAGCTAACAACTTGGTAACTTGACAGTGGGTTTAGGCAAATTTGATTGGCACAGTAAGAAAGGAAAAGGCTCTGCTACTCATGAGATGTGGTTCAAAAGGTAGGATTCATATAGGCCTAAAATCTATTTATTTCTGGTGCTCCATTCTGTTTGGTGCCTAACGTTTCAAAAGTTGGGAGCAGTGTGTGTATGTTGGAGAGAGAGTGGTGTTTATGAGAGTGAGGGAGAGAGAGAGTGTGTGAGGAAGGGAGAGAGAGTGTGTTAACTAAAGCGTAAAGAAGGTTTCATGCAGTGTTTTCCCCTTACTGACACAATGACATGAACAGTGTGAAGCTAAATTCAATGTATTGAGTAGAAACGTGAACAAGTGTCCGAGGGATGGGGTGAACAGGATGCTAGGCCACTGATTTTTTTTCCACCGTGGTATCGCAATACTACTCGGTATCGTGATACCTGGCCTGGTATCGTATCATTTGTAAAATTATGGTATCGTGACAACACTAATTCTGTGACAACTGAAAATAAATGCATCATTATGACATGTCTTCAGGATAAGAGATGTGAAGACGCTGACCTCTTTCTAGTCAGTCATCAACACACTAAGGGACAGTTTCCTGGACCTGGATTAAGTTTAGTCCTACTCCTGCACTAGAAAGCATGCTTATTCCTCACTGCATAAGGAGTGTCAGGAAATGGGCCAATCGTGACCAAAATCCTGACACTCCATTCTCCAAACAATGAACCCTGTAATGCTCCTAGGATGTTGGAACCAGACAGAGTAATCAGGTGTTGGACTGAAGACAGATAGTCATGTAAAAAAGAATAAGCCCCTATTTTGTGCCGGTTCCCAAAGTGCTCACTGTAACCTGAAGCTCAGACAACTTTTAGATCACTCATCACTGTGATACATTGACCATGGAGGCAGGTAGCAGATAAACATTTAGACTACATTCTGATGTTTTTTTAAATTAAATAGTGGGAGGAAGGTTGGCATTCGTTTATAAGCTATTATGTGATATTATAAGGGGTGGAGCATGGTTTAGGCCTAGTCATTAAAACGGCATGTTATGGTTAGAATGCACAGTGCCTATGTCCTCTTAGCATGACTGTCTAGTGACCACCAAGCCCAGAGGAATGCAAAAGTCTTCAGTTTCACAAGCTTCCCTTCCCTGGGAAGTTTAGAAGTTCCAGGTGTTTCCAGCACGCTCCACCCAAGGAACCTTAACCCCCCTGAGAGTGAGTGATGGTTCACAAACACACACAATCCTACTTTTACCCCTGGGAGAGAGGGATGGTTTATAGTGCTCCCACCCGCTCTAATCAAGAGTGATGGTGGGTGGGTGGGTCATTGAGCCCAGATGAAACCCATTTCCTCTCCAGTCTAACCAGGGTATGTGCAGTAGGCCTAGCGGACAGACTTCTGATGCTCCAACCAACTTAACCAAAGACAAAAACAGTATTTTTCAATTAATTATTATCTTAATCCATAATATAATAATACCAAGCAGTGTTTTTATCTCCAAGCATGTGTTATCAGTGTTGAAGCTAAGACAACATCCCCTCAGGAAGCAGAAGCTTCAATAATAACAGAAATACTATAATATTACATCACCTGGTGACCTCCACCTCTGACCAGCAGTCAGAGAATAAGGTTAAAATCCAATAAAAGCCAGTGTGAATAAGCTGAGGCGTGGAAGGTCTGTGTGTAATTGTTGGCTGTGATCCAGTATTGTGGGTCAATAAATGGCCCAGTATATGTGATTCACCTAGGGAGAGTTTCCTGCTGAATGGGAAGAGGATGTAGCTAACAAACGATCAGGGACACAGAGGCAAACACACACACACTGAGATACACAAACACACACACACTCACACTGAGATACACAACACACACACACTCACACTGAGATACACAAACACACACACACACTCACACTGAGATACACAAACACACACACACACTCACACTGAGATACACAAACACACACACACACTCACACTGAGATACACAACACACACACACTCACACTGAGATACACAAACACACACACACTCACACTGAGATACACAAACACACACACACTCACACTGAGATACACAAACACACACACACTCACACTGAGATACACAAACACACACATACTCACACTGAGATACACAAACACACACACACACTCACACTGAGATACACAAACAGACACACACTCACACTGAGATACACAAACAGACACACACTCACAGCGAGGGGTCATGTTAGAGAATGGAGGGTGAGGTTGTCTTTTCCTCTCTGGACTAATAATAAGCAACTAGCTATCAAGACACCACATACACACACACTCTCCTTTTTCCATTTCTCACACTGTGGGTTTGCATGACCAGGACACACACACACAGAGAGACAGAGAGACACAGCGAGACACAGAGAGAGAGATCAAATGTCTAACAGCATCCATATAGGGTCAGGTTACACTGGACTGGTAGCATGAAAGATGGAGCTTCATAACAAGGCCTTTTTTCATTGTCAGAACATCACTGGCCCAGCCAGTCTGGCTGAATCTGTGTAGAACAGGGAATAGCTAGGCCTAGTCTGACAACTCTTGGAGGAAAATGGTTTGTGCTACTTCATTATTAAACTCCAACACATTTCAGCGTTAAGAATCGTCCTCAGGGTGCTTAAACGTTAGTGAAGCCAAGCTAAGCCTGACTGGCCCTGTGTAGAATGCACAGTCCGACCACTTGTAATCAAGCCTCATCTCCACTCAGAAACACTACCTCTGTACTGTACTAATGAGGGAGAGAGAGTGTTCTTCTACAGGGAGAGAGAGAGTGTTCTTCTACAGGGAGAGAGAGAGTGTTCTTCTACAGGGAGAGAGAGAGTGTTCTTCTACAGGGAGAGAGAGAGTGTTCTTCTACAGGGAGAGAGAGAGTGTTCTTCTACAGGGAGAGAGAGAGTGTTCTTCTACAGGGAGAGAGAGAGTGTTCTTCTACAGGGAGAGCGTGAGTGTTCTTCTACAGGGAGAGAGAGAGTGTTCTTCTACAGGGAGAGCGTGAGTGTTCTTCTACAGGGAGAGAGATAGTGTTCTTCTACAGGGAGAGAGCGAGTGTTCTACAGGGAGAGCGTGAGTGTTCTTCTACAGGGAGAGAGCGTGCGTTCTTCTACAGGGAGAGAGCGTGCGTTCTTCTACAGGGAGAGAGCGCGTTGTACAGGGAGAGAGCGTGCGTTCTTCTACAGGGAGAGAGCGTGCGTTCTTCTACAGGCAGAGAGCGTGCGTTCTTCTACAGGGAGAGAGCGTGCGTTCTTCTACAAGGAGAGAGAGTGCGTTCTTCTACAGGGAGAGAGAGCGTTGTACAGGGAGAGAGCGTTCTACTTCTTTTACAGGTACATGGTGGTTCAACTGGGCATTCTCTGTATACCAGGAACACCTAGAAACACAGCATGCACACATGCACAAACGCGCATACACAGGGCTTTTTCTGTTTACGAGGAATACCTAGAAACATGCACGCACACACAGTGTGAGGATGGAACACCTGGAGACGCTGTGATTATATGAGCCGGTTGCCTTAACGACGACCTCAGTTAGCCCAGAAGCCACCACTTTTGACCTTAGCTGCATGATCACGATAGGGTACCCAGGCCACGTGGCAGTCACACACACAAACAGGGTGGGCAGTTTAACCCCAGTAAGTCGAGGGGATGTCATGGCTAATAAGCGGACATCTGGGAGAGGTACGACCATTAGTACAGCTCTGAGTCTCAGACCAAACAAACCAATGAAATCAGACTCCTCATGTCTTAAAGTATACAAGCACTTTCATCTCCAAGATGTGAAGGAAAAGGACAAACAGAAGTTCTCTGTATTCAGATAATGATTAATTCAAGAGGGAAGCATTGCAGAAATGGTCTGGAAGCAATGCATACATTTGTGTTGCATGTGTCCTATAATTCTACATCCTCTCATCAACTCCATTTATAGGCCTAACCCAATACTTCTACAAAAACTTTTTTTTCTTGATCTATTATTATTTTATAAGGTAAATAAATTGAGAACATTATAAATGTACAACGATGATGTCGAGAAGAAATGCATTAGAATGAATTACCCAATTGGAAGCTCCACATTCAAGGTCCATACCACGACACTAACAGTGACGACATACAGTCTCTTGTTGCCCTTGGCAGTGGAGGAGGAGGGTTCAATTGTGTAGGAGGACACAGGATACCTCATTACACCACAGGACGACTCAACATAAATGTTTTACGTGCGTATCCCTCCACCTGGCTGTAGCCTCGTACCAGGAACCCTACATAGTGAACTACTTTTGACTGGAGCCGTACGGGTCCTGAACAAAAGTAGTACCATTTGGGTGCATGTTAGCCTTCTCAATAATGCAGAAGCAGCTAACAGCCATTGTGATGGATGAGGGAAGCCTCCCATTTCACCTGAGGAAAAGAGTTGAACAACTAGGTCCTTCCATGACAAGGATATTAGTATTAGGACAAGACTGATGAGGGTGTCCCCCATAGAAGTAGAATAACAGTATAGCTTAGTAAATCTATTGAACATGGTACATTTCTACCCATTATGTCAGAAAAACAGGATGAGACAACTCCAGAAATGTAAAATACCTGGGCACTCCCAAACCATATGAAATAATGTGTCAGGAGCCCCCTGAGGGCACAGTGAGCAATTTGGGGTTTGTCTAGCTTTCATCTTAAATAGTTGGCATGGTGTGCAGTAAGTTCTATGGGCAAAATTGTAATTTATCATTTGATGGTTGGGGTTTCTTGATGAAATAGATATGTTGGACCAAACTCTGGTCCAATTAATCGCAGTGCTACAACTGGAAAGGTCTTCCTCCCATGATGCATGGGAAGGGATAGGTTTATGAGTCTAACGCCAGTTCTAACTACTCTTCTGCTCTCTCAGTTGAACTCAGAAATCTCTTTTCACAGAGCTCAGTGAGCTCACTCGCTCTGTTTTTCTGACAAACATAGCTGTCCAATCATTCAATCATTCCAATAAAACCCTCTACAGTTTCTACTCTTTGTAAAGAAAAATCTCTTCATGATTTCATAAGCTTAAGGCTATGAGAGAGAGCGAGCGAGAGAGAGATGAGAGTGACTCCAGTGTGAGAGGTCAGCTCCAGTACCAGGGGGGGTCCATTCCCAGAAAAACAGAGCCTGTTCATTCTCCAGCTCACCCCATCCACCCCCGTCTCCTCATTCCCTTAACGCGTCATTCCTTCACCCTCAACCCTCACCACCCACTGTCTCCCTCAACTCATCCCCTCCAAACACCCCTCCTCCTCAATTCCGCTCCTCCCCAACCCCATCATCTCCTCATCAATTCCGTTCATTGTCCTCCTCTCTCCCCTCATCCAAACAGTGGTGGTACCAGTGAACCATCAGTCTTCTGACGTCACTGACGTAGTGATAATCAGACAGACAGAATGAGGGAACTCAGCCTTATAAATTACTGTGCTGTGGTGACCGGTTATCTCTCCTTTCCCTCTCTCTGTCCCTCTATCTGGGCTAAACATTCTCCTAAAAGTTATAATAAGAGTTAAGTTACTAACAGTAGAGTTTGCAATTAGCTAAACCCACCACTGCACTGAAGTCTACTGTCATCTCAAGCTCTCAATTAGAAAATAAATATCAAATGGGACTTCCTGGGTTAAACAAGGGTTAGACTATATTCAAAGAGGGCTCTTGCTAGGGTTTTTGTGCAGTGTCTTAAGAAATGCCCAAAATAGGCTAATCGAATAGTTTGATTAGCTGGTAACATCATTACAAATCCTCCTACCCCATATCCTCCAGTGAACAGAAAGATACAGCCCTCTCAGTTAGGCAAATTGCAATCTAGTCACATTCAAAACGTAGGAAATTGGCTGGTTCAAAACTCATAACATAAATTATAACCTGGAAAAGGTGAGAGGGGGCATTTCCAATTTGGAGCTGGCGTGTTGAAGTCAATGTCAAGGTCTTTCTCGGTGTCTGCTATAAAGACATCAGGCTTATATAGTCCCACGCTGGCCATGAAATGAAAGGACATTAATCCTGAGGGTCTGGGGTTGTTAGGGCGGCTCTGGTTGGCAGCCAATGGAGGAGTGATTCACTGCTGAACGCCTTGTAGTGAAAAGGCAGTAAACCAACCTGCCGGGAATAATTTCCATACAAATCGCTATGGAGTAGAATCAGTCTGATCAGAAGGAAGAGAAGGGTGTTTGTGTGCGTGTGTGTCTGTCTCTCTGCCTGTGTGTGACTATGCATTTATGCAAGCCCATGTGTTCGTGTTTTTAGGGTGTGCACAGCAATATCCTTGTCCCCCATGTGGTGAGAGTGTGTATGTGGTGAGTGTGTCTGTGGTGAGTTGAAGCTTATTAAAAGGCGGCTACAAGCTCCATTCCATTGATCTACGTGCACGTGGGTGGAGTCAGTTTTTGGGGGCAGAGGACTCTTTTCGTTGCGTTCCACCCAGAGAGGAAGTCCGCCTTGTGTAGTGTATATTCACTAGGGGGTTTGGGGGGCCAAAGTAGCTTACCAAGCAAGAGGGGCCGAGGCACTCTTTTTTAAAACTCTAGATAGCGACGGCATTTGAACTTTCGGATCCGGTGTTACATGCCTGTTTATAAATACTAGCTAGCTGGCTACATGTCAGGCTTTTCTGGTGGTCTATGCTTTACGACACTAATTTTTAGCCACAGAAGATGAAGCAAACATGTCTCTCTATGAATTGCAATAGCTTGAAATGCTCTTACTAAAACTGAGAAAATGGCGAGTTCGTCTACTGAAGAGAATACACGAGATGGAGAATACACGTCTCTTGTTCAACCTATACGAAGCAATGACGAGGAAAGACATTTTCAATACTTTCGGATGTCGGTTGCCAGATTTGACGACTTGCATCAGCGGCTTGCCCCTAACATCTAGCACGAGAGAATTCACAGCTTGCCCGTAATTGCTGCAGGAAGCCGTAATTGCTGTCTGTGAGCCTTCAGTTGTTTGCCAGTGCCAGCACACAGAAGTGAGTCACGCTATCTGGCATGTCCTGAAGGAGAATTTTGTTGCTTATCCCCCCGTGGCAAAAAATGGGCTTCCCCATGATCGACGTGAACGCATAGCCGGGAGGGAGATGCAGGAACTCATTGCAGGCCATCTGCCGCTACCAAGGCCAGAGTGCTTGCCGGGGACCCATACATAGAGCCCATGTTTTCGTGGGAGACTAGGCATTCCCTCTGATGGTAAACCCAATGCGACCATATCCAAGTAAGATAGGCTAACTAAATGTGAAAATTATACCAATACAGACATTGTAATTATATGCCTCACATAAAAGTGATCTGGCATCCCAGTAAGAGGATGGGGGCCTATGTCCAAAGTATTGGCTACACAGCTGTTACAGTACACATTTGGTAGCCTTCATGTTCCTGTTCAATACTAATGGAAACGCTTATGTTCTTCTGGCCTTGGTAATGCCAAGAAGATCTACAACTACCACCATTCAAGAGCCAGAAGAATTTCAGAGAACTGCTTTGGGATCCTTGCTGCAAGATGGAGGATCCTGGGACGAGCACTTGAAGTTGCCCCAGAGAAAGCTGAAACCATTGTGAAGGCCTGCGTGGCACTCCACAATTACCATTGCACTACACAGACACTGACAACAGAGTCATAAACACAGTACATCCACCCCACATTTGTTGACCACTCCACACCCACTGGGGACCTGCATCCAGGAGAGTAGTGACAGGTGGTACAAGTTTATTTTTTCAGTTTCGTCCGAAGAACAGATTGTAGTGGTAATATGAAAAGGGATACATTTTTTGTGCCATTTAGGCAAAATGGAATTCTAAGCATCATTCCAGTCAAAATAAGCTCTGCGAACGTTCCGATTCAATTAATTTGCTATGGGCTCGCGCTAGTGTTCCATCTTGAGGCATGATAAGGGGTAAAAATGTTTCGTTCGAATTTGCCTTCCCATTTGTACCCCTTATCATGCCTCAAAGTGACAACTAACGTTTTAAAACGTTTAGGGGTATTTTGTATTACTGGTTAATATAAGCTAGCTAGAAAACTTAGCTAGCGAGCTAACGTGTTCCAGTTAGTTAGCTAGCAAACTTAGCTAGCGAGCTAACGTGTTCCAGTTAGTTCTCATCATGAATGAAGCAGTTAGAGTAGCTACTTTGTGGTATAGTTATGTAAAATGACAATATTTTCTTGCAATATCGACACAATTTTGATTAATGATTTATGCATTGACAGTTTGGAGTGGATCACTGACCAACACTACCACCACATTGGGTCTGGACTGCGAGGGGCCACCGCTGACGACTCAATCTGCATCCATCGTCCATAACAAACAGGGTAGACAGGGGTATTGAGGGTGTGCAACTTGTATTTTCTGATAAATAAATTTTTACAAATTACCAAAGATTGCCCTACATTTGCATCTTTATAGAAAACATGTGTTGTGATTGGAGCTCTGGATTTGCTATGATGCATTTTTTAAACAGAAATAGCAGAGATGTGCTTTGGAAATAGCAACTTGGATTAAATATGACGATGTTTGCCTTTCCGTGCTTTGTATAGCCTACTACTGAATATGGTGCAAATGTATGCTCAGATATGTCACCTTCATGTGAAGAAGCACGATGATGTTTGGCGCCTGAACAGGTAGAATAATTTGGCCACTGGGCATTTCATGAGTCGAACTTAGCCCATTTTCGATCAGGCATACGAGGATGAATATTACATATTACGTAAGGATATCTATTGAAATTAAGCTTCTTTTTTTATATACGGATACATAAATGATTAGGTAATGACTACAGATATGATACATTTCTGAAAATATATGGATTCGTTCATGCCTAAGTATAAAGGCTTAGATATGTCAGCATGTTGACACATACCCTTTCCGGAGTTAGAATATTCTACAAATATGTAAGTGGGTGCACGCGCATCAGGTGTGTGTCTTGAACATATCTCACCCCAGATATCTCCCTGGACTCATACGGTAGCAGAGAGATTTCTGAGGACCAGATTGGATGCATGTAGAAACTGTCCCATTATGGAGAATATCCTAGCTCCGTATATGAAATTAAGGACATGCGTATCTGGAGCATGTTTACTCCTTATATATAATAAAATGTCAGATATCCAGAAATATATAGATAAAGATATCCCCTGATATTGACCCTTTTCGCCCAGTGATCACTTTTGCGACTCCGGGAGAAGAGGAATAGCAGAGCGGCTTGCACAATTGCGTATGGGCTCATCTGGAAAATGCGTAGCTGAAGAAGCGAATTCATTAACCCATCATTTGTTGGCTAAATAGTAGGCCTAATATTGCAGTAATGTATCATCACCAGCCAATGTGATCACACTATCACACACTTTCTCTCCTTTCAAACATCAACCAGTTATTTGGGCTGAAGACAGATAGCCTACTAGCGATTTGTAGTTGCATGCATATTAACCCATAATTTCTTAGCTAAATAAGGGCCTTTAAATATTGACTGTCAAAGTCCAGAAAAAAATATGAAATGGTAGTGTGCATTAGAGGCCTTTGCGGGTCCCATCTGGAACCAATATGCATAAATGTATACAAGGACAACTAGACCCAGTTCGATCAAAGTGAGGGAAGCAGCAGAAAAGTCCATTTTTAAGCTACTTTATTAACCGGAGCTGATAAAGCACGAGGGAGAAGAAGTAGAGAGGTGAGGCTTTAGCAGTGGTGGAAAAAGTACTCAATTGTCATACTTGAGTAAAAGTAAAAATACCTTAATAGAAAATGACTCTGGTAAAAGTGAAAGTCACCCAGTAAAATACTACTTCAGTAAAAGTCTAAAAGTATTTGGTTTTAAATATACTTAAGTATCAAAAGTAAATGGAATTGCTAAAATGTACTTAAGTATCAAAAGTAAAAACCATTTAAAATTCCTTGTATTAAGCAAACCAGACAGTACAATTTTCTCTCTTTTTTTATTTTATTGACGGGTAGCCAGGGGCACACTCCAACACAATTTACAAACAAAGCATTTGTGTTCAGTGAGTCTGCCAGATCAGAGGCAGTAGGGATGACCAGGGATGTTCTCTTGATAAGTGTGTGAATTGGACCATTTTCCTGTCAAAATGTACTTTTGGGTGTCAGGGAAAATGTATGGAGTAAAAAGTACATTATTTTATTTAGGAATGTAGTGGAGTAAAAGTAAAAGTTGTCAAAAATATAAATAGTAAAGATACCCAAAAAAAACTACTTAAGTAGTACTATTTTTACTTAAGTACTTTACACCACTGCGCTTTAGCAGGGGCTGTGCTGTGTGTGTCGGCTACTGTGAGTGTGAGCAAGTGACATGGGGAACAGGGAGGGAGAGACAGCAAACAACCAACCCAACTCACGCTATAGTAGACTAATAGCTGCCATAGCTAGGTTATTTATCATCCAATATGATTACGTAGTAGCTACCTGTCTTGACCGCGTCAAACCGGGAGAAGCTAGTTAAGCTAGCTAGCTAGGCTAATTGTGGCTGCATGCGCTTTCTCGTCCTATTGCTACAAACAACAACTCCTCCATTCAGAATATAAAGTAGCAGCCTACCTGTTGGCTCTTGGTTGTTGTAGCCTATCATTCTTCTTTAACTTTTAATTTAATCTTCCATTGATTAGATATCTCCTAACTTTGGACCCACATGACTGTAGCCTATTGCCGCTTTGATGACTTATGATTGGACGACGACAACACTGTAAAAAGCAAAGAGCAACAGCATAAATGACAATTTCTCTCTCTCCCTCTCTCCTGCAGCAGTCTGTATGGGTCCTTCCGGACAAGTCAGTTAAAATTACACATACCCGAGACCCGTGATAATCATATCAGATCCGACTCAGACCTGTGACATTATTTAGAATTCTGGATCCGGACCCACTCGGGTCCCAGATATTCGGGTACAGGTGGATCCGTGAAGACCTCTAGTGTGCGTTCCCCCAGGCTTAGTGCCAAAGCATTTCTGTGACAATAGACTGGAACAGCTCAAGGACAGAACTACATACATTTTAATAGAGAGAATAAATGCATTTTTAAGCATTTCTGTGAAGCTTTGTGATTGACAAGGACAAGTTTGATGTCGGTCAACAACAGAATGTTTATGATTTAATGAGTGCCAAAGCAGGTGAGATGAAAGGGGACGTTTTATACTGAGGCGTTGGCAGGACATATTACCGCATTCATGCCTCGGTTGGCTGAAATAAAAGTACAGGCTTTGTTACTGGCAATACTGTTCAGATATACAGAAAAAGGCGGCAAAAATTTGACGACATGGTAAAGTTGGCTGCTTTTCGTCATGGTATGACAGGGATATCTCTGTATGTATGTCCTATATCCTGAGCATTCTATAATTAGGTCCAAAATCCACACAGAGGTGTCATTTACAGTTACTATGGGCTCCCGAGTGGCGCAGCGGTCTAAGGCACTGCATCTCAGTGCTAGAGGCGTCACTACAGGCCCTGGTTCGATTCCAGGCTGTATCACAACCTGGCAGTGATTGGGAGTCCCATAGGGCGGCGCATAATTGGCCGTCATTGTAAATAAGAATTTGTTCTTAACTGACTTGCCTAGTTAAATGAAAAAATTACAACAAGTATTTTCTGACACTATACAACCCATGAGATCATGTTGTCATAGATATGATATGGATGTTCAAAACACCATGCACAATAGCTGCCTGAAAGAGATACAAAAGTACAGCTTTCCGAAACTAATGAGAGAGAGGCCTATTTAAGGTTGTACAGATTTTTGTATACAGGCTTTGACAAACATACAGAATGTTTCAATGTGAAAGACGACACTGATTGGTCAGTCAAAAGTCTGCGGAAGACCACCAGGCAATGTTTTTTTAGCAAGCTGACGTTTATTGGACATCATGGCTCAAGCTTTGTTACAAATCCAATAGATAGTTTACTAATCACATGAATGAAACAGGCAGGTACCGATAGCCGCGGGAAGTACGGATGCTGAGGATGCTGCAGCACCCCCTGAAAAATCAGAATCAAATACAAAAAAGGAATACAAAAAAAATATTTTTTTTAACAAATATTTTCCACAAAAGTAGTGCACTGGGCCTTTACTAGTATTAGCGAACCAATATAGACATCTGTAGTGCGGGCAAAAAAATTATTTCAGCATCTCTGCTTTGGCAAAAAAAAAGGTAGTTGTATAATTAAGAACAGTATCTTGCAGGATTCAATAGTTGGAATTGTAAGAGTTGTTGCCCTGTCCCTTTCTCTGCAATGGTCATACTAACGGTATCTAGAAAGAACAAAACCCTGTCCTCAAACATTTACATCAAAAGGTGTAAAGTTATGGGCAAAGACACAACATCCACATCAAATTACATATTTTTCTTGATCAAATAACATGGAAAACAACCACTTTTTGTGCAGTATTAATTTCCCATCATTACAAACCACTTAATTACTGTATTGAACATAGGCTGGTCATCTAAGTTTGTACCTGTAGACTTTCCATCACCATGAAGAAAAACAATGCACAATACAGTAATTGAGTACATTGAGACATCAAGTGGTTTGTGGTGATGTGATGATGTGGCTCAGTTGGTAGAGCTTGACGCTTGCAATGCTAGGGTTGTGGGCACGGCCGGCCCGCTCATTAGGTGCCCGCCTTTGGTGGCAGATTGACGAGGGCGGCATTTTCTCAGCTAAACTGACCAAGATGCACCTCCAACAACAACACATAAAACCTCACATAATTCTGCCCCAAAACAATGACAATTTCTCTCAATCAGTGGAATAAGGGCTTTTTAGGTGAGCGTAGATTCCGCCCTGTGATAAGCAGTGCCCACTTTGTCAAAGGAAGGGGTGCAAAATATTGTCCATTCCCAGTGCGCCTCTCCAGGGTGCTGTTGGAGAGACGCATTGCTGGGGCGCTCCACCAACGTTCCGTCAAAAAGATCATCCAACATAAATCATATAGCAGATATGGTAGAAAGAGCGTGTGGCCTTTTCTGTAGCCTACAGGCTGGAGATTAAATGTATGACAATGCAACAATCAAATACAAATTTGCTGTCAAGTTAACAACATTTCCTAAAAACAGGACAGGTCAAAGTAAAATGGACAATCACAACTGTTTTCCAGGAGTTTCACCCAATTGTCATGAACAGTGGTTTCAAGTTTGTATCTGTCAATTTTTGACAAGCTGATCATAGCGAAAAAGAAAATAATTCTGCATTTCCAACTGTGGAAACATATTGCAAATAGGCTCACAATAACTCCTGATAAAGTTGGGTATCAACATCCGGAAAATAAGTATTTTCAACTTTCATTCAGAACCGAAAATGAACCCCATTTCAACATCCGGAAAATAAGTATTTTCAACTTTCATTCAGAACCCGAAAATGAACCCCATTTCAACATCCGGAAAATATGCCTTTTCAACGTCCTGGAAAATAGTTATTTTCACCTTTCATTCAGGTTCAATTTTGGTTCTAACTTCAACATCTGGAAAATATGTATTTTACATGTATTTTCAACGTCATTTTGTTTACTGGGACTATTCTAGTTTTGGGGGGGCAGCATTTTTTGGTCTCCCTTAGGGGGCGGCAGAACCGCAAGGACCCGCCCTGGTTGTTGGTTCACTTCCCACAGGGGACCAATACGAAAATGTATGAAAATGTATTTGACATTTTAGTCATTTAGCAGACGCTCTTATCCAGAGCGACTTACAATTAGTGAGTGCATACATTTTTCATACTGGCCCCCCGTGGGAAACGAACCCACAACCCTTGCGTTGCAAGCGCCATGCTCTACCAACTGAGCTACAGGAGGGCCAATGTATGCACTCACTACTGTAAATTGCTCTGAATAAGAGCGTCTAATAAATGGAAAAGGAATGAATTGACCATTTCAGTTTTCACATAGAAATAAGTTGCATTTGCAAAGTATTTAAAGAAACTGGAAAGCATTTATCATGCAAGTATTTTTATATTCCACAAGTATTATCAGATTAACTGTTTTGTACAGATAATTATCAGACTTAAATTACAAATGCTGGTAAACACTCAAATACATGTAGTTTTTTTTTTATCACAAAAGTGGTGCACTGGGCCTTTATTAGTCCTGTATTAGCAACCAATATATACATCTTCAGGGTGGCCACAAAACAAATGATGCATCCCCCCAGTCGGAGAAAAATCGCAGCATCCCCACCCCCAAACTTCATGGAGCTATTAGGGCCTATTGAATGGGGTACCCTAACTACCCTTTAACGCCTTTTAGGCCCCGTGTAGCTCAGCTGGTAGAGCATGGCGCAAGCGCCAGGGTTGTGGGATCGATTCCCACGGGGGGCCAGTATGAAAAATGTATGCACTCACTTAGCTGTAAGTCGCTCTGGATAAGAGCGTCTGCTAAATGACTAAAATGTAAAATGTATTGATGAATGCATCTTCTTCCTGGGAAATTGTATTAAGAGTCCTGACGCTTGCTGTGAACACGCAACGCTTTTGTACGGTTTTGAAAACATAAGGAACATATATATTTCATATCACCCAGAAACAATTTTCAGAAAACGAACGGTTAAATTACTACACACCTTTATAGGGTTAATGTTCTCACATGGCCATATCTCAATGTTATAGGCTTGTTTACCGAAAACAGACTGCTGAGAGGCGCAACACCTATGCTATTGACATGTTCATGTGCTAGTCAGAACTAGGAAACTCGGAAATGTCCGACTTGCTAATAGGTTGTAGTTAAACATGTGCTACCTTCAACCAATTAGCATGTTGGACATTTCCGAGTTCCGACTAGCATCTGAACGCAGAATAATTTGCTATATAGCTTGCTCCAAACACCTGTGTGTAAGCTAACTCGGGAAGTGTAGTTTGGTCAGATGGAGGCACCCATAGCTGTATGGAACTGTGCAAAACTGCTACAGTAAGTGTGTATCTTTTTTATTTTAAGGATTCTTTCTCGCTGATGAAAGTGCCACATACTGTATGTTTCGAAAGCCGTATCGCAAGCGATGATTATTGACGTTTCTAAACATTAAAACACAGCTTCGGGATTGTAGTTCACATGAGCCAGTCGTGGGCGAAACTAATCGCTGAAAACTGTAGGGAGAAGGCAGAATGCCGCCTGTTGATCACTCGCCCATTGACAGTGTCTCAGGCTTTTATTTTCATTAGCCTATATCCAACACATTTTCTCTCTCGAGGCTAAGTGCTGTGTAAACAAAGTATTTCCCAAAGAGTCCCTATAGAAATTCTGGTGAGCGGGGAGTCAAGTCAATACTTATCAATAGGGTTAGATCATTTTCTTATGAAAGAAAATCCTCATTTATTGTGCGCCATGATGGCAATGGCCATTCATATATTTTTTTTGAACAGGCAACATGTTCTCAGACATGTCATCTACAAATAAACAAAAACATGATAAATAATAATGGTAGAATAATAATTAGGGTACATACCCACTGCTTTGATGACAAACCCTTTGGGTGACCTCAGCGCTCTGCGCATCCAAGCTTCCCTCAACACCTCTAGGTTGTTGGCATTCCCATGGACGAACAGGACTAAATTCTCCATCCATCCGTGGAAGTAAACTTCAGCTACAGCTTTCACAAGTCTTTTGTTCCAAAAACTGCGCAGATTTTGCGCTTTGAAATCCGTAAAAATCTCCTGACCACTCGCACTGTTCGCGTTGTATTTCCCTCCACCCGTGACTCTCGAGCTCTCCTCTTCCTTGCAGAAGACCAGCGCGAGCGAGGCGGTAGACAGTTGGATGATTCGCTGTTGTTGTGACATTTTCGTTATCTCCGATTCGCTCGATTATAGGAGAGAAATGTCATGCTACAGACATCATCACAGAACGAAGCACATATTCCCCCCAAATCTCCTTGGAACGCTAGAATTTGTAAAACATTCCGACAGTGTCAGTCGGAGCTGTGCCAAGTGAGCTGAGCAGAGCGCAGACTGGGGTACTTTCTCCTGCTTCCAAGGTAACCAGTGGTGACTCTGGCAGAGGAGGCGGAGGGATCCGCTAGTTGTGACAGGGCTAATAAAAGTAGTCTCAGGTTGGCTATTGAATTTCAATTCAACTGGAAACTGACAGACAGGTGCGTATCTCCACTTTTACCTATATACGGTCTATGACATACGCATTGGCATAATAATAATAATAATAATAATAATGCGCATATTATGTAGGCTAAGGCTGTCCTTATACACGAGAGCACTCTAAACCCACATACACTTGACATGTTGCTTATAATAAACCTCTTACAATGTAATTATTTAACACGTTACGTAATAGCACATGTATGTCTAATTAATTAGGGCTGGTATCAAAATTATATTCTGGATGACATGGAAATTGGGCCTACCAAGAGGCTTTCCTGAAGTCAATCATATTAAACAGTTCTTAGTCATTTAATTGTGTAGGCTCCATAATATCATGAATGCAAGACTTTATGAAAGAAAAGATATGTACAAATGCCGTTGCTCACAGAATACACAACACAGATCTTGTTTGTTCAGAATACATCAGTAGTGCAGGGTAGGGTTTGGCATCAGACCAGCTCCAAGGCTTCCTTGTAAAACACTTGGTTCCTGTTCAAGGTTTTTCTTATAAATGGTTGCTACATCAGAAAGAACACGGGATAGCTCAGAGCCAGGCTTGAAAGCAACTTTTGTTGAGGGCTAGGTCTTTTACAGAAGGGAAACTCACTGTGTTGCTCGGGGTTACTTGCTTCCAACAGACAAATAATTTGATGCCGATAAGAATATTTTTGCAAAATGGTGCCATAGTTCTTTAGTTTTGGTACATGGAACGTACATGCAATGCCACAGGTTACAGGGAAAACTCACTCAGTGGCTCTAATGAAAGTTTGGTAACCACTGCCCTGTATAGATACTGTAGCTACAATGAGAACCATTCCCTCCCAAATGCTTTTACTACAGACACCCCATTAGGCCAGGCGTTTTCTCCTGTTTTAAGCAGGCCCAGTCAGAGCCACAGACAGACAGAGACAGATCTTATATCAGTCTTAGAGAACCCCTCAGGTCTGTCTATAGTTTCAGGGGCACTCAGAGCCCTGTAGAAGTGGAGGGACCACCCTGACTCGCTGTGGTATTAAGCACAGTGCTGGAACAGGATATTGCGTTTCCTCCGTACATGAAGAGAATACATCACCCAGGCTACACATGATTAATTATGTGCTGTGTTTTACCCGCGGGGGAGGAAGGGGATGTGAGTGGAGGGGAGTGCAGTTACAGGGCAAAGGCATATGGGGTTGGCAGAGATATATTTTGTGGTGGCCTATACCAGGAAATAATGTGATACTTTTAGGAAGCAAATGCCTACTTTTGCTAACGCTTTATTTTACAGTCTGTTGTTCACCTAGTGTCGGACATTCAACTACTTTTTTACTACCTGAAAATGTAGACACTCCGTGGCATTCCTTCCGCAGCCTTGGTGGCAGTTTGGTCGCTTGGTTCATTGAGCTGATCTATGCTATATAGGCTATTCATCAAAATAGCCTATTTTGCAGTGATAACCAAATATAATCTCAGCGACTGTTCAAACAGTAAACCAAACGACAAGAATCCACCCAAAAATATATTTTGTTTAGAAGTAATACCTAGTGATTACAGGCTATTGTGAAATGGTAGAATCTGCTTTAGCCAACAAACTAGCCATGTGCTTTTTTTCTCCATAACCAAAACATGACATTAGATTTTTAGCTGATATGGGAATTAATACAAAAGCAGCATATCAAAAACTGGGATAATGTTTTAAATTACACCGGCAAGTATAGAAATATTTGCCAGGGCATATTTTTTCATTATAAATCTGATGATTTCATATGGAGATGTAGGAAGCTTAAAAGGCTAGCTAGCTTGCTATGTTTTTAGCCAGGCTAAAGCCAGCTAGCCAGGCTGCTGGCTAGCACCCCTTGTGAATGGGAGTGGGACCAGCAATGATATTTGTATTTTATTTTATTTAACCTTTATTTAAAAATAGGCAAATCAGTTAAGAACAAATTCTTATTTACAATGACGGTGTCAAGTTACGTCAATTCAAATCTGGTATAGGAACAAAAAGAGGTCAATACACGTCTTCTAAAATAGACTAGTATTTTAATTAATGCAAACACTTGAATGGTAAATATGATGTTCGTATATACGGGCTCACTGAAACACCACGCAGGGCAGTCAGAGAACTGAGCTATTGTTATAAGTTCTTCTTTAAATACTCTGACAGAGATAGTTCCCGCTCCCTGCTGGGCCGGTCAGAATAGAGGCTGGGTGTGGTTTAAACTTACTCAACCTATCATTGGCGCTCAGGCTGGTCCCAGCCCCTTGGCGCTTCACTGTTGCCGGGCATTAGTTGTTATCTTTACAACTTGTCTCGAGTCAACAACCTCAGACATAGTTTGTTCTTCTTCATTGTTGCAGTACACATGTCCTTGAGCAGTTTAACAAAGAGGCAGTGTGTGTGTGTGTGTGTGTGTGTGTGAGTCACAAGTCTGTCTCAGCCTACCCTCTAACGGTTCCTCACATTAATCACAGCTTGTTATGTTAAACAATCTATATCAGTACAGCACAAACCTATTATGTTTAATCATTAATGTATTCTTTCTAAGCTAGGCATCACATCTAGTTATAAGAAAATAGATCCCCACAATCCCCCTTTTCACACCCGCTGGGTGTGAACCCAAAATAAGAAATTTCAGGGAAATTTAGGATTCCCCCTTTTGACACCCACTAGGGTGTCACTCATTAAAATACAATACAAACAAAAAGAATCACACTTTTATTAATAGGCAATAATGATAATAAAAAGGCCTTCAGTCCTTCCATCTACACCTAACTTGTACTAGGTTGGCTACCAGCCACCCAGGAACTTCAAACCTTCACATAAGGAAAGACAAACATTCACAATAGCTAAAATGGATTTATAAAACACAAAAAGACAAACAGGGAATTTTGATTCCCCCTTTAGACACCCACTAGGGTGTCCCTCCACCACCTCACCAATAGCAAACCAAGGGTCATCCTCAGTCAACCCCAGTTTCCTCCGAAAGCTAGACTCAGTGTCTGCATCTCCTTCTTGAGCCTCCAGCAAAGGCATCATACCAGCAGCGTGCACGACATCTGTAACAGACTTTCTCAGACAAGGGATAATACAGGCAGCACAGCACATTAATATTCGAAACACAACTACTAGGGTCAGAAATCCAGTAACCACCAGTGCAGCATACTTACCAAACCACTCTCCCAACCAGGAGAACAGTCCGTTTCCCTCCCTTCCAGCCATGCTCTTCATTTCAGCTGATAGTTTATCTAAACCAACTAGGGCTTTAGAGATACTCCCGTCAGGACTGGTATTGTTAGGGATAAACGTACAACAATGGCTTACCATTCTATAGACACCACCCCTTTCTGCCTGATCTAGAGCCAACCTCTTTTTACTAAGTCATAAGAGTGAGATGGCGGATAATTGTTCAAAGATCCCTTTTGTTGCATCCCTAGTCTAGCCAATAAATCGTTGTTGGTCGTAACAGATATAATTAATCCAATCCACAATTTTGCTTGTCACCCATCAAAAGAACGTGGTAGTAAACCCTTCCCCTAATTGTTTCATAGCTCGGTATCCATCCGATACCCCCCTTGGTATCCCAATCGCATCCATCTAAATAGGGCTATTCTCCTCCTTGTTAAAACTCCTCCTACATCTGTTTAATCCTTGGTTCCTGGTGACTAATTCTAACTAGCTGAACCAGTAGAACCAGGGTGCACATATCTAGCCACCCTTTTGGAATTCTCTGCCTTACACTGCCTTTACTGGCACACAGGGTCTGTAAGGTTAAAAATTCTCTCCTGTGCTTCCGAACTTAAGTCTGTCACATTACTACTATCTCCAATTGATAATTGGTGATGTCTTTGTTTCTCTTTACCCCCCATCTGGATGTTCAGTCCCCCTCGGTCTCATATCCCCATCCCCAAGTGTTTTTAAACACTTGAGTCTAGGAACAATCCGCCGTGGGGTCCAAACATGAATATAATGGGATTTTATAATCCCAATTTGCTTATTGACATGTACCCACCCATTGGCTACGTCCCTAACCCTTATTTTGAATCTGACAGTCTGCCCTTCTCTGACTCCCATTTTGTAGGCCACTCGTCCTTGACGGTCAGTATGTCGGGACGCTTCTCTTCTCTTTTACTTCTTAACAATGGTAAGGGCATAGCACAATTGGTGGTGGATCTTGACATATCAAGACCATTACTGAGACTATGATGCAACTCAAGTTATCCATATTCCCAAAAACCGCCAACCCTCTCCTGTCCTCAGTCTTTCTGCTTGGTACTACCCCATACTCACACCCTGAGAACACACTACAGTGATGATAGGTCAGGGTAGGAGATCTTCGTTAACAGAGGTGATCCCCAGACCCTATTGGTTCAGTTCTTCTCTCTAACTCTGCATGTGTTCAGTGGTGCTTGCATGTGTTCTTACCTTTTTGCAGTGGGTAACGTGGACCCAGGTTGCTCTTTCTGCTATTCTAATGGCAAAGGCAGTGACCAATATAACCTGATAGGGCCCTTCCCAACAGGCCTGCTTCCAGTTTTTCTTCTTTAGGGACTGGATGCTCACCAGTCACCTGGTTAGATAGAGTGGGTCACCTTCTCCTTTAGTTCACCTGTGGGGCACAAAACCTCTGACATACGGGTGTGGTTAATAAACTATCTTCACACGTGTTCAGCTCTCAATTTCTATTTCTGACTGCATTCTTTTTTATTTATTTTTATTTTGTCCTCTCCTTTGTATATATTTATTATTTAATCCTACCATCTACTATCATCCCCCTTTTGACACATGTTTTGCCTATGTGTCAATATTACCACCTACCAAAACAATCACTTAGGTAATATTGGTAATTTATCATCCAATTGCCATCCCTTATTTATTTTTTTAGACTGTCCCTTGCTTCTTTATTGCTCCTCCCACTTCCTTTGTCTTTTATGGGGGCTAAATTCGACTTTCATTCAGTTCAGAATCAATAGTAATCCAATCAATCAATCCCTTATCTTGTAAAAACACTCATGTTTAGTTCAAACTCTGTTCTACCCCGGCTCTCCCGGGCTTGACCTGAAGACTGATGGTTGGACATGACAGGTCCATTCTTAAATCTTTCAAACCTAACACAAACCCCCTAAATTTAACATAACAACCCTTTATAACCATCATACTAGGTGTGTTGTTTTTTATTTGAAAAACCCAATTTGAAAAACAACAACCACAAATAGCCAGGCCCCACTTAATTTGGTAGCTCACTTTTATGACCTAAATACTGCCTAACTTCACTACTGCTCCCCCTAGCCCTGGGCAACATTCCAATGAGATAAGCTAATCTCTTTCTCCTGGTTATACATTTTGTTAACCTTTAATTACCATCAGTAATCTAAAGATGGTAGTACACACAAAACATGATACAGATATCCCCAGTCCTAACCCATCAATAATTGTTTGTATCAATCTAATTCCTCATAACTAATCCATAAAACCACTCAAAATTCCTCGAGTATACAATGATTATTTAATTGATTACCCTAAATCTGCTACATGTGATCTCATCTCAAATGATCCATTATCAATTATTTGATCAACCCCCTAGGAAAATCTGTCTCCCCTTCTATTGTTCCTGTCCCCCCTGTAAATGTCATATTTCATTTTTTAGCCAATA
Organism: Coregonus clupeaformis; assembly: GCF_020615455.1. Taxonomy (NCBI): domain Eukaryota; kingdom Metazoa; phylum Chordata; class Actinopteri; order Salmoniformes; family Salmonidae; genus Coregonus; species Coregonus clupeaformis. Next base: position 147,051 of record NW_025533631.1, read on the forward strand.
CAATCACGGTTACATCAAATGTTCCCTCCTTTGGCCATTTAGTTACTATCTTTCTGGTCCTTTTTCTCATTTGTTAGAGATATTACCAATATCTTCACTATTTTCTGGGCACCTTCTCTTCTCTTCATGATTGCTACTGGTGATCCTGCCATCTCTACTTCTGGTGTGGTCTAATGTCTACATTAGGGTGTAAGGTAAATTATTCCTGTTGTCTTTTTCAGCTAAACGTTTTATATCCCTCAGTTAATGGTATTTTCTCCCTAATATATCTTCATACTCTTCTTCTTTCCCTAAATGAGATTTAATCCCTTGCCTTTCCTCTACTATCTTTCTATCATTACTGGATCAATGATAATAACTGTAAAAACTATTAATAATAATTGTAATAACTATTTCACATTAAATTGTGCCTTTTTCTGATAATGTTATAATTGTAGCCTATTGCATTACTTTAGTTTAAAATATAAGTTTGTTTATTTAACAAATCTAGAACCCACTATAGGTTGGTCCTATTCCCTCAGCATAATAGCTAAAGCTACTTGCATCCCCTGGTCCCCGTAACGAAAATAAATTATCGTTCTAGAATTCACCAACTATTTGCATACACCACTGGTGTTAAGCAACCTATTGAATAAAGTAATAACAATTATAATTTATCAAAGCACTGCCTTCCAGTCAAGTATTTAGACCTCTACTTGAAATCTTACAGCTCAATCTAACTCGCTGGACTGTCTATTTTATTTTATTTTATTTTATTTTATTTTAATTCCGCTAACCAGCGCCATAAATTATTCTCCTTTGTCCTCAACTCAATTTTCACAGCTCTATCGCCATTTCAGTTCGCTATTCAATTTCTTTAACTGTTCTCTCTGATTAGGCCCTAATTAATAAAACAAATACTTGCTATCGTTGATAAGCATACATTCAATGATATTCCTATCATTTGAACGATGTACTGTCTCTCACCTATATTATACATTACTTCTATAACCTCATTAGTTATGGTCCGATTACCCATTAAACCTTATCACATAATCAAACAACGGCACAACCTTAAACTCATTTTCTCTACTTTCTCACCCATGATGTACGTCTACGTTCGGGTGAGCAAGTTCATACGTATATATCGTTAGAAATGTATAGGTACCTCTCAAATAATCGCTTCGTGGTGTTTTTAGCCAATTCTTAATTGACACAAATCACTTCTTCAAACTTTTTACCCGTGGAACCAAAAAATAGACTGTCATTTCCCGGACATTGCCCTTTCCTTTAGCTCTGCAGTCACGATGGTTATGACCTGTTTTGTTACAGTATTTACACGGGGCCTCACACTCTCTGGCAAAATGTCCCTCCTTGTTACAGTTAAAGCATCGACCTCCCCCGCTGTAGCCTTAACTTTTCCCTGCCTTTACCCGCTATTTCCCCAAGAGTGGCCATTAGGTACTCTGCTCCTTTCTGCTCTTTCTTGGCTCTGTCCTGTCTGTTATTCTGCTCATGGTGGATTGCATGTCTCTCTGAGGCTATTACACAATTGAGTTATTTTCCCAACATACTCTCCGTGATCGGCCCATGGCAAAAGTGTCCTCTGGGCATCCCCTGAAACCCATTGCCCTCTAACGGCAGCCCAAACCTTACTATTCTTGTTTTGGGGTGGGTCATTACTTCTACCGCTCTGGCCACGTCCTCTGTGTTCATGGCCTGTCTGCTAAATGGCATATTATTATTATTACTGTATACATCTAAGGTTGCTGGGGCCCCTTTCATTCCCCGCCAATAGATTAGGTAAGGCTATCAGTGGGTACTGGCCCCCTCCTACTCTCTCTCTCTCTCTCACTGCTTCTTCATGCTCTTCTCCCATGTCTATATAGTGCCCTCTGGGAGGTGAAACCGGTCTGTGCATCATTGGTGGAGAGGTTGCTCTACTTCCTTGTTTCCTCTCCTCGCTCAGGTCTCGCATAGTTTGTTCCATTTCCTTCAGCTGTTTCGTGCCTCTTCTTACTTCCTCTTCCAATATTTTCACTTTCCTTTTTCTTTCTTCTCTCTCTCTGTCCTCCCTTTCCTGATTCTTCAGTTCTGTTTGGGTCAAACCCCCATCAAGCATCAGGCTTCCCCTGTCGCCGTCACCCATCAGGCTCATACGACTTTCTTCATCCTGTAATCTGGACATGTTCTCAACCCCGTCTCGTATAGCTCTTGCTGCTTCTAGCAGTGCCCCTACCTCCTGTCTCCGATCGCCCAGATCGCAAGCCCTCACCCATTTTTCTCCTTCTTCCTCTTCTGGTCGCTTATGATATTCGACTTTCCCCACAATATCCAGTGTTTGAGCCATTAGCTTTGGTGCCTCGTATGGGGGTGGAGACGTAGGTAGTTCTGGGTATAATCTTGGTGGCGGTTCCGTAGGAAACCTGGATCCTTCCTTCTTGTCCTGCTTCTCCTTATTGTTCTGTTTTTCTTCCCACATTTTCTTAAGTTTTCCCAACATTGCTAGTCCTATTCTTTCCTTCAGCCTTGCTTTTTCCATTGCTTCCTTGATTTTACCCCTTCTGGGTTCTCCCTCTTTCTTCCATTCCCCCTCTGTTTTCTGGGTTTTCCGCTTCAACGTTTCCAGTATTCTCCCTGGTTCGCCTCCTACAGGCACTCCATCGGGGGATAGTATACAACCATCTTCTATCCATTCCTTATAGAGTTTCTCTCCTCGCCTGCTCCATTCCTTCCTGTCCTTTCCTCCATTAGTTTCAAGTGTGGATTTTAGAACCTTCAATATTCTTTCCGCTTCTCCACTGGTAGTCATGTTTTTCGTTTTAATTTGTAATATTCGTCCGTTATTTAATTATTTAAAGTACGTCTATCTATTTATTTAAATCAAATTATTCCCACCTAATTAGTTAAAGTCGGTGCATATTTATATTTAAATGATAAACCAAATTATTTCAGTCTAATTATTTAACCAGTATTTTGCAGGGTCAAACATCAAACGTTAAATTAAATAATAAACCAAATTGCTTCAACTTAATTATTTAAAACCAGTATTATGCTATGGCAAACATCAAACGTTACAGTTCAATTATATCAGTTCAAACGTTTCAGTTTAGTCATACTAGTTATTCATTATTTTTACCTTTATATTCCCAATTTACTATTACTCCTTCCAACCTCGCCTACTATTCCTATCTACCAAATACTCCGCCGAACCTAGCCGTACCCTCGTAGTTACGGACCTTGCCGGTCGCCAGTATTTATCTAAAATTTCCCGAACCTAGCCGTACCCTCGTAGTTACGGACCTTGCCGATACCAATTACTAATTCAATTATTCCCTATATTATCTAAAATTTACCGAACCTAGCCGTACCCTCGTAGTTACGGACCTTGCCGGTGTAATTCCTCGAACCTAGCCGTACCCTCGTAGTTACGAACCTTGCCGATACCAATTACTAATTCAATTATTCCCTATATCCTCGAACCTAGCCGTACCCTCGTAGTTACGGACCTTGCCGGTAGAACAATACTCTATGGTACCATGGTTTAACATCACATTCACCACAGGTTTGCATGTCACAATATGGTGCTTATCTACTCATAATAATTCGTATAATAATTCATAATTTAGTTCACTTACATCAAACAGGTGTTTCACAAAATTAATTTGGATAAAGCCAATGTGCAGAACTTTAGTTATATAACAATAGGTGTCTGCTTACCTGTTTTTAGTTGTCCGGACTCTTTGTGAAACACGCCGTCCAACGACAGCGATGTCCAATCGGCCGGACAATTCCCAGCGAAGTCCCTCTACCAGATTACGTCGGCGGTCACCAATTGTCAAGTTGCGTCAATTCAAATCTGGTATAGGAACAAAAAGAGGTCAATACACGTCTTCTAAAATAGACTAGTATTTTAATTAATGCAAACACTTGAATGGTAAATACAGTGGGGAAAAAAAGTATTTAGTCATTGTGCAAGTTCTCCCACTTAAAAAGATGAGAGAGGCCTGTAATTTTCATCATAGGTACACGTCAACTATGACAGACAAATTGAGAAAAAAAATCCAGAAAATCACATTGTAGGATTTTTAATGAATTTATTTGCTAATTATGGTGGAAAATAAGTATTTGGTCACCTACAAACAAGCAAGATTTCTGGCTCTCACAGACCTGTAACTTCTTCTTTAAGAGGCTCCTCTGTCCTCCACTAGTTACCTGTATTAATGGCACCTGTTTGAACTTGTTATCAGTATAAAAGACACCTGTCCACAACCTCAAACAGTCACACTCCAAACTCCACTATGGCCAAGACCAAAGAGCTGTCAAAGGACACCAGAAACAAAATTGTAGACCTGCACCAGGCTGGGAAGACTGAATCTGCAATAGGTAAGCAGCTTGGTTTGAAGAAATCAACTGTGGGAGCAATTATTAGGAAATGGAAGACATACAAGACCACTGATAATCTCCCTCGATCTGGGGCTCCACGCAAGATCTCACCCCGTGGGGTCAAAATGATCACAAGAACGGTGAGCAAAAATCCCAGAACCACACGGGGAGACCTAGTGAATGACCTGCAGAGAGCTGGGACCTGCAGAGAGCTGTAACACACTACGCCGCCAGGGACTCAAATCTTGCAGTGCCAGACGTGTCCCCCTGCTTAAGCCAGTACATGTCCAGGCCCGTCTGAAGTTTGCTAGAGTGCATTTGGATGATCCAGAAGAGGATTGGGAGAATGTCATATGGTCAGATGAAACCAAAATATAACTTTTTGGTAAAAACTCAACTCGTCGTGTTTGGAGGACAAAGAATGCTGAGTTGCATCCAAAGAACACCATACCTACTGTGAAGCATGGGGGTGGAAACATCATGCTTTGGGGCTGTTTTTCTGCAAAGGGACCAGGACGACTGATCCATGTAAAGGAAAGAATGAATGGGGCCATGTATCGTGAGATTGAGTGAAAACCTCCTTCCATCAGCAAGGGCATTGAAGATGAAACGTGGCTGGGTCTTTCAGCATGACAATTATCCCAAACACACCGCCCGGGCAAAGAAGGAGTGGCTTCGTAAGAAGCATTTCAAGGTCCTGGAGTGGCCTAGCCAGTCTCCAGATCTCAACCCCATAGAAAATCTTTGGAGGGAGTTGAAAGTCCGTGTTGCCCAGCGACAGCCCCAAAACATCACTGCTCTAGAGGAGATCTGCATGGAGGAATGGGCCAAAATACCAGCAACAGTGTGTGAAAACCTTGTGAAGACTTACAGAAAACGTTTGACCTGTGTCATTGCCAACAAAGGGTATATAACAAAGTATTGAGAAACTTTTGTTATTGACCAAATACTTATTTTCCACCATAATTTGCAAATAAATTCATTAAAAATCCTACAATGTGATTTTCTGGAGAAAAAAAATCTCATTTTGTCTGTCATAGTTGACGTGTACCTATGATGAAAATTACAGGCCTCTCTCATCTTTTTAAGTGGAAGAACTTGCACAATTGGTGGCTGACTAAATACTTTTTTCCCCCACTGTATGATGTTCGTATATACGGGCTCACTGAAACACCACCCAGGGCAGTCAGAGAACTGAGCTATTTTTATAAGTTCTTCTTTAAATACTCTGACAGAGATAGTTCCCGCTCCCTGCTGGGCCTGTCAGAATAGAGGCTGGGTGTGGTTTAAACTTACCCAACCTATCATTGGCGCTCAGGCTGGTCCCAGCCCCATGGCGATTCACTGTTGCCGGGCATTAGTTGTTATCTTTACAACTTGTCTCGAGTCAACAACCTCAGACATAGTTTGTTCTTCTTCATTGTAGCAGTACACATGTCCTTGAGCAGTTTAACAAAGAGGCAGTGTGTGTGTGTGTGTGTGTGAGTCACAAGTCTGTCTCAGCCTACCCCCTAACGGTTCCTCACATTAATCACAGCTTGTTATGTTAAACAATCTATATCAGTACAGCACAAACCTATTATGTTTCATCATTAATGTATTCTTTCTAAGCTAGGCATCACATCTAGTTATAAGAAAATAGATCCCCACAACGGCCTACCAAAAGGCAAAAAGCCTCCTGCGGGGACGGGGGCTGGGATAAAAAATAAAAAATAAAAAAATAGGACAAAACACACCACGACAAGAGAGACACCACAACACTACATGTCCGCTACTCCAATAATCCCACTCCACCACCCACTTTGCTCATTGGAGTGCAGCTTGTAGTAACCTTGCAGTACGTTATCAACAGATAGATGGACTCTCCAAATAAAGTGTGACCGATCCTTATTGTCCCTGAAGGACAATTCTTGTGCAGCGTAAAAAAAATATATTGATAGTTGTTGAATTCCCTGATAAAGATAGTGGCTTCAGAAAGTATTCATACCCCTTGACTTATTCCACATTTTGTTGTGTTACAGCCTGAATTCAAACATTCTTATTTTTTATCTCACCCATCTACACACAATACCCCATAATGACAGTGAAAACATGTTTTTAGAAATGTTTGCACATTTATTGAAAATGAAATACAGATTTCTCAGTTAGTTACAGTATTCACACCCCTGAGTCAATACATGTTAGAATAACCTTTGGCAGCGATTACAGCTGTGAGTCTTTCTGGGTAAGTCTCTAAGAGCTTTCCACACCTGGATTGTACAATATTTACACTTTTTTAATTTTTTTATTCTTCAAGCTCTGTCAAGTTGGTTGTTGATCATTGCTAGACAGCCTTTTTCAAGTCTTGCCATAGATTTTCAAGCCGATTTAAGTCAAAACTGTAACTAGGCCACTCAGGAACATTCACATTTTGGTCATTTTGGTAAGCAACTCCAGTGTATATTTGGTCTAATGTTTTAGGTTATTGTCCTGCTGAAAGGTGAATTTGTCTCCCAGTGTCTGTCGGAAAGCAGACTGAACCAGGTTTTCCTCTAAGATTTTGCCTGTGCTTAACTCTATTACATGTATTTTTATCATAAAATAAAATATGCTTGAAAATATGAAGTGGTACTCAGTGATGGTGGATTTGCCCCAAACATAACACTTTGTATTCAGTACATAAAGTTTATTTCTTTGCCACATTTGTTGCAGTTATACTTTAGTGCCTTATTGCAAACAGGATGCATGTTTTGGAATATTTGTATTCTGTACAGGCTTCCTTCTTTTCACTCTGTCATTTAGGTTAGTATTGTGGAGTAACTACAATGTTGTTGATCCATCCTCAGTTTTCTCCTATCACTGTAACTGTTTTAAAGTCACCATTGGCCTCATGGTGAAATCCCTGAGCGGTTTCCTTCCTCTCCGGCAACCGAGTTAGGAAGGACGCCTGTATCTTTGTAGTGACTGGGTGTATTGATACACCAGCCAAAGTGTAATGCATAACTTCACCATGCTCAAAGGGATATTCAATGTGTTCTTTTTTAATTTTTACCCATCTACCAATAGGTGCCCTTTTTTGCGAGGCATTGGAAAACCTCCCTGGTCTTTGTGGTTGAATCTGTTTGAAATTCACTGCTCAACTGGGGGACCTTACAGATAATTGTATGTGTGGGGTACAGAGATGAGGTAGTCATGTTAAAAACTATTTTTGCACACAGAGTGAGTCCATGCAACCTATTATGTGACTTGTTAAGCAAATCATTACTCCTGAACTTATTCAGGCTTGCCATAACAAAGGGGTTGAATACTTATTCACTCAAGACATTTCAGCTTTTCATTTTACATTTATTTGTAAACATTTCAAAAACATAATTCCACTGTGACATTATGGGGTATTGTGTGTAGGCCAGTGACACAATCTCAATTTAATCCATTTTAAATTCAGGCTGTAACAATGTGGAAAAAGTCAAGGGATGTGAATACTTTCTGAAGGCACTGTAGTTGGCAGACTGTGGGTAACTTTGTGGGAAGGTAACAATGGTAGTTGGGAGCCCCTCCAGACTAGTATTTAGAATGTGAGGGGCCTTCACCCCTAGATGTTTAGTCTACTGGTGGAGCTGATTACCACAACGCATACTTCAGCAAGTTACTATAATTATATGAAATACTGCACTTTCATTTTGTGTGCATGCAAGTGTAGCTTTGAAACAATTTCACGAGGCAGTATCAGTTGTCGCTCTAGTTTTGTGTATGTCAGATATCCCTGATTTTATTATACTGTATGTTTCCAATCATATGTCAATGAAGTGAATGTTTAAACAAGACATCTGAACTTCCCCCTGCATGCCAATACATCGGTTACTACTACAGCAGCTCTGGCTTTGGGACAGATTCGGACTAAACCGCAGAAATGCTTTCCCGAATCTCCTATTCCTCCCTGGCCAAGAATAGCATGATTAATTCTAAAACCACCGTAAGACTCAACACATATGGAACACCCTCCCACAAAACCATAGCAATACTGAGACACTCAAGTGCAAGCCAAGCCGAAATGGTACCCAGTGCATTCATTTTGGCCAGAGACTAGTGCACTACTTTAATCCAGAGTAAAGTAGTGCACCACATAGGAAATAGGGAGTCTACTGTCAGCCTATTGTTGATTGGACTCCTTTATTCCAAATCTCTCCAAGCTGGTTGGGTTGTCTCAGGAATCAGGATGTGTTACCATAGTGACCCAGCCCTTGTCATGGGCAGTGACCTGGATGGAAGGGAGCTGTTGGAAGGGTTCAGGCCAAAAGAGGTCAGGGTGATCATTAGAATGTCTGGTGTGAGCAATCCATTCTCCTGCCTGCCAATACTGCTGTCAAAGACCACGATAGATACCAGGATATGTCTGTCTGAGGGGCTTGAGTTTTTCCTGGTCAGCTCACATGGTCAGGAAAGACTCCTGGCCCTATACGCGGTCTTTCCATTCCTAACCAGTCAGAACAGAGATTCCTAATGTCTTTAATACATCTATGTACACACACAAAAAAAAATATATATATATATATAAATAAACACGCAACGATTTCAAAGATTCTACTGAGTTACAGTTCATATAAGGAAATCAGTCAATTGAAATAAATTCATTAGGCCCTATTCTATGGATTTCACATGACTGGGAACACAGATATGCATGTAATGGTCACAGATACCTTAAAAAAAAAAAGGTAGGGACGTGGATCAGAAAACCAGTCAGTATCTGGTGTGACCACCATTTGCCTCATGTAGCGCGACACATCCTGTGGAATGTTGTCCCACGCCCCTTCAATGGCTGTGCGTAGTTGCTGGATATTGGCGGGAACTGGAACACGCTGTCATACACGCCGATCCAGAGCATCCCAAACATGCTCAATGGGTGACATGTCTGGTGAGTATGCAGGCAGTGGAAGAAGGGACGTTTTCAGCTTCCAGGAACTTTGTACAGTTCCTTGCGACATGGGGCCGTGCGCTATCATGCTGATACGAGGTGATGGCGGCAGATGAATGGCACGACAATGGGCCTCAGGATCTCATCACGGTATCGATGTGCATTCAAATTAATAACATGTAATTGTGTTTGTTGTCCATAGCTTATGCCTGTCCTTGTGGCACTCTGTTCACAATGCTGACATCACTAAACCACTTACCCACACAATGCCATACACGCTGTCTGCCATATGCCCGGTACAGTTGAAACCGGGATTTATCCTTGAAGAGCACACTTCTCCAGCATGCCTGTGGCCATCCAAAGTGAGCATTTGCCCACTGAAATCGGTTATAAACGGCGAACTGCAGTCAGATTAATACCCTGGTGAGGACGATGAACACGCAGCTGAGCTTCTCTGAGACGGTTTCTGACATTTTGAGCAGAAATTCTTCGGTTATGCAAACCCACAGTTTCATCAGCTGTCAGGGTGGCTGGTTTCAGACCATCCCGCAGGTGAAGAAGCCGGATGTGGAGGTCCTGGGCTGGTGTGGTTACACGTGGTCTGCAGTTGTGAGGCCGGTTGGACGTACTGACAAATTCTCGAAAACAATGTTGGAGGCGGCTTATGGTGGAGAAATGAACATTCAATTCTCTGGCAACAGCTCTGGTGAGCATTCCTGCAGTCAGCATGCCCATTGCATGCTCCCTCAAAACTTGAGACATCTGTGGCATTGTGTTGTGTGACAAAACTGCACATTTTAGAGTGGCCTTTTATTGTCCCCAGCACAAGGTGCACCTGTAATGATCATGCTGTTTAATCAACTTCTTGATATGCCACACCTGTCAGGTGGATGAATTATCTTGGCAAAGGAGAAATGCTCACTAGCAGGGACGTAAACACATTCGTGCACAACATTTGAGAGAAATACGATTGTGGTGCGTATGGAACATTTCTGGGATCTTTTATTTCAGCTCATGAAATATGGGACCAACACTTTACATGTTGCGTTTGTATTTTTGTTCAGGTGTAGATATTTATAGAACATTGACAGGAGACCACATGCATACCTTTGTAATAGTGACCAGATGAGTGATAATGAGAAATGGTAAACATAAATGTATGTAGTGTTTAACATCACCACGAACACACCCTATAGTGGCCTATATCCTTCCAGAGGTTATATATACATGAGGAGACTGACTGGAGAAAATGACCTGGAATTCTTCGTCTTTACAGCGTGGAAGCAATACTGGGAGGCTGGTGGGGGATCAATAATGTTGACAGTTTATTGTTTAATGTAAGTAAGAGCAAGCTTGACAGTCATCACCACATGCATCATGTAGGGTGGAAATCAAACAGGGTTGACTGGATTAATACATACATTTTTACTTTGAATTGCCCCTCAAATAGTATAGAAAAATATTTCACCTTCACTTCATACCAAGGTCGTTTCATTAAGCCTTCACATTTTCACCAGGCTTCTTCAATTAGAATATTGTTTTCCATATTTAATAGTGTTTTGGTTTTTGTATGATGTATCAGCCTGAGAGGAGAGATGATATGTCTCCCAACGCCAAGTTGCCAACTCAGGCACTCACTAATTCCTGTTTTATTACGACAGGCTACTCCCCCAGCCCACTCCCTCTGCTATCAACATCAAAGCAGCCTGAACATGGTTCCTGTTCAACCCTAATAGTGTGTATTGATCTTTATAAGACAGAAACAAGCGCATGCCCGAGTGCTTTAGTGGAGAAATCAACATGCACGCAGGCACGCATGCACAAACACAATCGGGCACACGCACACAGGGTGCAGACAGCCACAGACTAAGGTACTGAGAGCGGCTCGGTCGTAAAACTTGATTGTTGAAGTAAGATCCTAAATTGGGTCATTTTGTTTTAATAATTTGTGGATGGGAGGAGGTTTCCAAAACAGCACTTAACTCTCAGAGTATTAGGTGAAAGTGCTCCCTGCTTTTAGATTTTCCAGGGTGGTTTTTACAAATCAAAGAAAATTAATGGTGATATATGGCCCATTGAGCAAATCAATCTCACTGAAAAATCAGCCTAGACTCAATAAGAAAAGGAATATGACGGTTACGTCCATGCATTTTTCTTTTCATAGATCTATGACGTGTGCTGAGGGATGTGTGTGTGCTGTGCATGTGCGGACGTGCGAAAGGAACGTTCAGGAAGCTCCATACTGAGCAGGAAGCAGTAGCCAGGCATTCTCTCAGAGAACTGTTGAGTTGACAACTGACAATCTGCACAGTCATTCACACAAAGAAGGGCCATAGCACCTTCCGACTCCTACGCACACAGTTCACACACAGCTCACAGCCTTGTGTGAGGTGTTCACAGCTGCACTTCGAGCCTGTGTGAGATGGGTGGGCTTCCTTTCTCTCATCGCCATTGACACCAGTGTGCAATGAAACCATCCAATGCGGACAGAAACCACCATTGTGGAGCTCACAGCACAAGTGCACTGAGTCAGGTGGTGTAGACAATAAAACGTGATTTCACAACATCTAGTGTTACCAAGTGGCCATCTGGAATTATGTGTACTTGTGCTACACTCTAGTCGAGAGGGTTTGCATGATACACTGACTCTTTGAATTAGTGACATAAAGCATAACGGGATGCAATATGTGGAATCACAGTGCATATGGTAACATTCACATGTGGTTCTTCAGCCAATGTATACTTATAGGAAATGTTTTAAATGTTTTATAAATATACATCCCTCCCATCTGTCTCAGTATGACTGAAACGTGAAGACATCGGAGTGATTGGCTAACTACACAAACATGAGCTGTGATTCAGCCCTGTGTAGATCTGTTCTCCATCATCTGTCACCAAGTTAACATAGGGCCGAATGCAGAAGCTTAACTACATTACAGCCCAGGTCTAAATGACCAGAGCTTTGAACTGAACAACCAGAGCCTGAAAACTGCTGTGGCAGAGCGACATCAAACATCCACCACATATGCGGTTCATTAGGGGACAAATACACACACATCCAGACACCCACATGCACTCGCGCTCACACACACACTGGCAGAGAAGAGAACCCTCCCACTGTTCCCAGTGACCCCTGCATCAAGGTGACCTGAAGCATGCAGGAAATACCTTGCTGTGACTTCCTGGACTGGGTTAGAGTTTTACACTTCAATGAGGAAGACAGAGGGATGGGGGATGGGGGGGGAGAGCTGTATTTGTATTATTATGCCTGAGCTATGAATGATAGTAGACAAGTGAAATCTGGAGAGATGACTGAGCTGCAGGTTGGTTTTCAGCTGTAGAGGCTAGTGGCAAGATGGTGCATTTGTAAATGACTCATTGTAACAACTGGTACGAACGGAAATGTGAAGGGCTGTGTATGTTCCTGCATTTGTTCTCATAAATGTTGCTTGCTGGATGTGTTGACCCCTGTTTGCATGCACCACCACGACAAAGCAAACTATGTAATTTCACAATGGAGATGTTTGTTTTTTCAAATTGCAGGCTGGTACTGGCAACTGCTGGCTCCCACTGTATATGATTATCTTATTGAGTGACACGCTTTCCTTCAAGGCAGCTTACTGGAGCGCAAATAAACTAAAATCGTCTTTTAACCCATTTGTAAACGCCAAGCGCAAATGAATGCTAAGATTTATGTGCATATTGTCTGTGAAATCTGAAACATGCTAAATGTGATATTAGTGTGTGGAGTTTGACTTTTTGAACATATTTTTCAAATTCTTTGGAAGAAGATTATAAAATGCATAGAGATGTTGCTACCTGATTGCCTATATTATGTTTTGGAAAGGGTCAATAACTTTGCAGTTTGTAATTTACAATATAATTGACTAAAGTAAATGTTTTATAGCAATCGGTTAAGTAGATGGATGCACGCTCGCACACACATAATGAAGCCGCTCCTGTATACACAGCTTGTTAGTTAGTTAGAGGTTGTCCAGACGACGACTCAAGGGCGTTCCGACGTTCCCAGCGGGATTCTACGCCCCTCGAGGGAATGTTGTCAAAAACAGCTGTGAAACTTTCTTCCACTGTAACCCAGTCTTCCCAGATCCTTCAGGCCAGGAAAGAGGATAATTTCCCCAACAACCACACCACTCTGCCACGCTCCGGAGAAACCAGGGGTCCCAGATCGGCCACAAAGGCCCTGAACACTGAACATAAGGGCCCTTGTGTGTGTGTGTGTATGTGTGTGTACAGGGGGCCGAGGGTGTGGATAGGACCGGGAGAGGCCAAGGAGGATTAAATCAATGGGACCACTCATGTATCAATTAACTAAAGTATCAAACAGCACTGAAGTGGGCAGTTTGCCTGTTTGTTTGACTACGGGGGACAGTCTTCTGGTGAAACTCAAGGAGAGAGAGAGAGAGAGAGAGAGAGAGGGTGAAGGAGAGGTAGAGAAAGAAAGAGGGTGAGAGAGAGAATCCAGAACAGCGTGTTCCCTTAGTTTCCTAGACTAGAGGAAACATGCTCAAATTCTATGTGAATACAGCAGGCTATATATGCTGCTACGCTCTCCGTAGCCGATGTGAGTAAGACTTTTAAGCAGGTCAACATTCACAAGGCCGCAGGGCCAGACGGATTACCAGGACGTGTACTCCGAGCATGTGCTGACCAACTGGCAAATTTCCCTGACTGAGTCTGTAATACCAACATGTTTCAAGCAGACCACCATAGTCCCTGTGCCCAAGGACACTAAGATAACCTGCCTAAATGACTACCGACCCGTAGCACTCACGTCTGTAGCCATGAAGTGCTTTGATTTATTATAAAAAAAATTATATGCATTGTTGGTTAAGGGCTTGTAAGTAAGCATTTCACTGTTATGTCTACACCTGTTGTATTCGGCGCATGTGGCAAATAAAATTTGATTTGAAATTGAACTATACAGGGTAGGGCTGTTAAAAGCAATCTTACATTTTTGTCATTTAGCAGACGCTCTTATCCAGAGCGACTTACAGTTAGATTCCCCCCTGTGGGAATCGAACCCACAACCCTGGCGTTGCAAACACCATGCTTTACCAACTGAGCTACATCCCTGCCAGCCATTCCCTCCCCTACCCTGGGTCTCCCGGTCGCGGCCAGCTACGACAGAGCCTGGATTCAAACCAGGACCTCTAGTGGCACAGCTAGCACTGCGATGCAGTGCCTTAGACCACTGCGCCACTCAGGAGACAGACTTCTTCTGAGGCACACCAAACCAATCTTGTTCCTCCTAATCTCGTATGCCAGATTTAACACAAGCGTCTAGCTCGGCAAGATTACTTCCCCAACCATCATGTCATAACTACTGGCACGGGCAAGAAATCAAGACAACAACCCAAAGCAAACAGACAGGAAGTTGGGGCGAGTTATTTACATTTACATCATTTAGCAGACGCTCTTATCCAGAGCGACTTACAGTTAGTGAATACATTTATTTATTTATTTTATTTATTTTTATATACTGGCCCCCCGTGGGAATCGAACCCACAACCCTGGCGTTGCAAACGCCATGCTCTATCAACTGAGCTACATCCCTGCCGGCCATTCCCTCCCCTACCCTGGACGAATTGTGCGCCGCCCATGAGTCTCCCGGTCGCGGCCGGCTGCGATCCAGTGCCTTAGACCACTGCGCCACTCAGGAGTCATGAAAAGCAGACGCATCAGCAGACACATCAGGCCACTAAAGGCTGTGAGGGTAGTTGGGGGAGCAGGCTGTGTCATGATAATCACAACACTGAACATTTGACACAGAAAATGGGAAGCTTTGGGAGTTAGGGAGAGAGATCAAGAGTTGAGCGAGGGAAACAACTCCTACAACTGTTGAATGATTGTGTTTGTGTGGGTGTGCAGCTATGGCACTTCCTGAGATGGGGAGGTGTTGATGATGATGACAGACACAGATGAGAGAATGAGGAGAGAACGGCCCCACTGCCACAGGACAATGGATTCCCATCAGACCATACAACTCTACACAGCTACACTATAAGAGGACGGCCATCAGCCCGTATAGATAGTTACTATACACATCTATAGGAACTCAGACTGAGCTGAACAGAGGAGACAATAGAGAGGGTAATGATAAGCAGATCAGAGATCAACACCTGCAAATTGAGAGGTCAAACTTTTTTTTGACTATATCCAACCATTAATGGGACCAGTGTAACACCATAACCAGATCAAGGGAGAAAGAACTGCAACTTGATCAGTTACTTCCCCAAACTCTCCCTTTATAAGCACAACCCGACTCCACCCTAAAAACACCAACCCTGCATTGAAATGGACTGATTGTCAACAGTCTAGTGTGTGTGTGTGTGTGTGTGACCCTTTGCTACACTGGGTTAAAGAGGAAGGAGGGGAGGGGGCCACAAAGGCCCTCTGTCTGAGTCTGCATCACTCTCTCTGGCAGGGGTCTGATTTCACAACACACACAGACAGACGAACGTTGGATTTAGGATAATTATACTGTAGTTCCTCTTGTCTGTTCCCTAGGAAATTATATAGAGAGCTGTCGACTAAATGTCAACAAAATGTTAAGAGACAAGTCAGAAGTTCACACAAACGTGCCTTTCTAATTGTGACCCACCATGTAAGAAATAAAACTGTTTCTAGCCAGGATTCAGTCTTCATCTGTGACTCAAAAGGAGTCAGATGCAACCCACCACCAGTGATCCCTTCCCACTGTTACTAAACCATGTTACTAACCTGCTGATTTTGCTGCACTTGTTATGTCTAGGAGTCTAAGGCCTAGCTACATGGTCTGTAACCTGATTTGATGTGTGCATAAATGTGGGAAGTAAGCATGTGTGACTAGGTGTTGAATATATGTACACAGGAGACAACCACCTTACCTTAGGTCCAGGGCCAGCTCCTTCTTCACCTCTTGGTCAGCCAGTACAAGCGGATTATTATTTGTTCAGATGGTAACAAAACATAAATATGTAAAAAATACAAAAAGGCATGCCCAAAATAAAGACAAAAAACTACGAAAGGCCTCCAAACAAAACCAGCAGCCTCACGGCTTTGCCTGCTGAATGAAGATTTACATTTTAGTCATTTAGCAGACGCTCTTATCCAGAGCGACTTACAGTTAGTGAGTGCATAAATTTTTCATACTGGCCCCCCATGGGAATCGAACCCACAACCCTGGCGTTGCAAGCGCCATGCTCTACCAACTGAGCTACAGGAGGCTACAAGATCACTTTAATTGGCAGCACCTGTGTGCAAATAAAGGCCTGGCTCAGCAGCTAGACCCGGTTGCTGCTGTCACCTGGGGATGGAGTGTGTAAGTGTATCATGGTAGTGTGTTTGTCTATGTCGTAACACTAACCCCCCCCATATCATAACACCACCATTAGGTAAACACCAGGTGAAATCCCTTATACAAAATTAGCTTTTACAGTACAAAGATAAAATAAAAAAAATATTGAGCATCTGAAAAAGTTTTCTAAATGCGGAAATATCTGATACGAAACATTAATGTGTTGATAGTGAACAGTGGACCCCTGAAATGTAAAATACCTGAGGAGTTTGAGGTGACCTTTTGTGAAAGGTGGATAGAGATAAGTTTAGAAATGTCACACTGGCTTCCCAGTGAGCTGACCTCTGGCCACAACCTTTGATCTGTACCCTCTTTAATGTCACCTCTAACTCATTTCCTCTGGAGCAAACTCGTCAACATTCATAGGGAGTAAAAGAGGCATATAATGCGAACGAGAACAAGCTCAATACATAGAGACATGAATGTTTTATGTTTTATCACATTTAGGGAACATACACATTTTTTTTGTCTTAGAGTTATGTTTTGAAATGTGGAAGGAAAGAAGACCTCCCTTCCCATCACATTCGTTATTACGGCTTCCGTGTGTGTGCGTGCAGTGGAGGGTAAACGCAAGTAAATGTAGTTTACCAATCTTTTGCAGAAAACTGCATTGCAAGTATAGGGAGCGTTAGTTTTCCACCACAACCTTTTTTTTAACCACTAAATCAAGGTGTGTGTGTGTGTGATGGGAGTGGTGTGAAGCCGCCGGAGGAGACAAAAGCTAGCTAGCGACAATACATCACCATGAGGAAGACACATCAAAACAATGCAGACCTCAGATGTGTTGAAATGTCTCATTCAACTACAGCTTCAAAGGCAAGTGGCTAATGACTGGAAACAACTCTACAGGCTCTGTAGCTCAGCTGGTAGAGCACGGCGCTTGTAACGCCAAGGTAGTGGGTTCGAACCCCAGGACCACCCATACACAAAAATGTATGCACGCATGACTGTAAGTCGCTTTGGATAAAAGCGTCTGCTAAATGGCATATTATTATTTATATTATTACTATAGACAATGAAGCTGAAATATGTCTTGTTCAACAGTTACACCTGGAGTCTTGACCTCTAACCTCCAGGACACCATTTCTGATTGATGAGTCTAAACAAAGATGATCTATTATATTGACAAGATGGTCAAATGACTGCTCTAACAATGGAAAAACATGTCCACAAAGGTGAAAGGCAGGCGGGAGGAGGTGAGATCAGATGGGCACATTCTAGCCAGAGAGGGCAGATACGCGTGTAAACAACAGGCACAACTCTGATATAAAATCATTTTTATCAAAGTTGCCTGAACGTCACGTGCATTACACATAGATCAGTACACTTGTAACTACCTAAGCAGTATGAAACTTCTATTTGATCAAATAAGCCTCACCTATCAAAATAGCAAATCACTTTTATCTTGACTAAATTCGACACTCATTGCCCCCCATACAAAAATGTCTCACTTGGTCTGCTTTTAACACTTATTTTCGCGTGGACATATTTTGGGTTGAGTCGACCCTTTCTCTTCACCTTTAGTCTAAAGCAGTGCAGTACTATAGAATGAGTGGGCCACTGCAAACTTGCTCAGAGGGTTCAAGAGGGGAAAACCTTCTAAAGATAATCTACGATGCCCCCTGGTGGTTGTCATTTTAGATTCTACTTCCCCTAACACAGATCTTTACACAATAATATTTTGAATAAATTGCTCTCCAATAAGCCTTTTCCATATATGTCATTGCAATAATAAGCATTTCTATATCAATGTTAACCAAAATATACTGTACACATTTTCTTTTACATACAAAACAGCTCTAAAACACAGGACAAAAAGGCAAATCAGACAAAATGTTCAAATGGACCCCTTTAATTCTGCACAGGACAGCCATACAGTACATTTTCAATAGAAAAATTATATGCACTTGGCTGCTTTGGGCTCATGTCTCAAGTTAGGCTCTCGTCCAGAAATTCATACATCACCACCATCACCCCTGGTGCCCAACAATCTGAGAAAGGAGGGACAGAATCATAACTCCTCACACAGTTCTAGGACAAACCCAGAACAGAAAACACATCACTTCTAGAACATCCATAATTCTACAACAGAACTCCAGTAGTATTCTCATGTGGTTTTAGTTTAGAATCACAACCATTTTATCTGTGGTCAAAAGGCAGGACGGGACCTGGGGCTCCAGTTCCTTTTGATGGTAGTTGAGACATTCAGCTTATGGTTTGGCTTTGTATTTACTTCCCTTTTCATTACACAATCAACTCAACACTAAACAATCCCACCCTGGATAGACGTAACATAGATCACACGACTGACATTGTCTCAACTCCTGGGATCAAACAAGCTTGCTACTGGAAGAAGCCTCAAGAGACTGAGGTTCCTCATAAGGAGATGCATGCAATACTACTGTCGTATTCATTGGGCACCAAACATTAACAAACGTGCCAAAATGGAGAGGTACTATCTGAATGTGTCCAATAAGAAACACTCATTTTCTTGTTCAGTTGCTTTGTTACGGTGTTCCCTAATGAATACAACCCATGTCTCAGAACAGAGTGGCAGCCAGTCTAGTCAATTACATAGCGAAGTAGGATGAGGAAACACAAAATTATCAATGAGTTTATTGATCAGCAGTCAGTAGAACAGGGAGAAGAGAGAAGAGGAACATGTCATTCTGGTGACTCATCAAAAACAGCTTCTTCAAGGTCTTCATACAAATATCATTGTTTTTCTTTTAAATATATATATTTTTAATGAATTCACTTGAACATAAATAACACCATTATTGCTAATTAGAATGATCTGATATAAAGTACAACTCACACATACTGGCATCAACGTTGTTACTATTTGGGGAGGGTGATGAATGAGCAAACCAATGCAGACTAAAACAAAAAACATTAAAATTATCATCAGCAATTGAAGCAGCTACAAAAATGAAAAATTAATACCGTAAGCAAAGAAGCACTTCGCAATGCAATTAACACAATTTTGAACAAAATATCAGTTATTAATAGTTTCACAATTAGAAAGCATCATAATAACCCGAGAGCGAATCAAACTGTAACTGATATCAAACCAATGAAATTAACTTGTTATTTTCAGGTGGAAACAGTGAGGTCACTTGAAAACATTAGAACTAATGAATGAAGTGAAAGCTTTTGTCCCATTGTCCCAAACGGGACCCTATTCCCTATATAGTGCAGTACTTTTGACCAGAGCCCAATGTGTCCTGTTCAAAAGTAGTGCACTACATAGGGAATAGGGTGCTACTTGGGACTGACCCAATGACACTATATGGCCATGAGAGAGAGAACAACAACTATAGACCCAAATTAAACTTGTTTTTAGGGCATATGTACAGGATTTGTAGGAAGTGTGTCCAATTAGACAACTCATTCACTGTCCAACTCATTCTTTCATTCATCTGAACCATTAGTTGTTTGGGATTTCTGGTCAGCTGCGGCTTCTGAGGGAACCTCCTGGAATGGGAGAAACAAGACAGGAATTCTTCAGTTCATGTCAACATACAAAAATAGAACAATGTTTGGCAGTATTGGGCAAACTAATGAGTTCTTTATGAACAGTCCATTCTAGGCGTATGTGTCAAGTTATAACTGTACTGCTTATGAATGCATTATGTAACATATACCCTTTTCATACATAGGACGGCGCTACAGTAACGGGTCGATAGCGACAATTTCAGACAATCAGAAGCGTCTGTACCTTTTCAGCCAGTAGAATTCTGCTCCGGCATAGAATGTTCGGTATTGTTTCCCTGACAACAATAAACGTTGCTGATTGATGTGCTGTTTTTCTTCTGTTTCTTTATGACAAGGTAGATAGATGTGTTTTCTTTCAACTAAATATATTGGTAAGTCATTGTATCTAACAAACTTCAAAGTACTTTTCTTAGGAGCGAGGGGTCTGCATGCAGGCAGGCTGTGCGCAGGCAGCTCGAGATCATTTGATTGACAGTTCTGGTT
Source organism: Coregonus clupeaformis (assembly GCF_020615455.1). Lineage (NCBI taxonomy): Eukaryota > Metazoa > Chordata > Actinopteri > Salmoniformes > Salmonidae > Coregonus > Coregonus clupeaformis. Next base: position 167,648 of record NW_025533631.1, read on the forward strand.
GCCTAGTGATGGACGTTAGTCCCGCTTCAGAAGCAGCATTCCTTTACAGACAACTTAAATGCCCATTCAGTGGCGCTTCCAAACTATCTCCAGAGAAGGTTTCGTGGCGGCATTTAAAAAGCCGTTGTTTACCTTTTCAGACAAACAAACATGCCGTAGCGCTTTCAAGGCGCCACATTCCATATGTCTGAAAGGGGCAATAGCGAAATTTTGACTGTTGTACGACAAGTGCATTACCTTCTTATCACACAGTTGTTTTGGGCTGATTATAGCACAAATCCTAAACTTTAAGATTCTTAAACATAACTTAAGTTACATGCAAATCTCCTATTAACAACTAACCCAATCCACCAGCAATTGTAAGGTGCTTTCTTCGAGACCTATCGGAAATCCATGATTATCACCATTTAAAACAAACTAATGTCTACCAATAAATCAATCAGTCAGTCAGTCAATCAATTATACCTTCTTGAGGACTCCCTGCAGTTCCTTAATGGCATTGCCCAGGTTGTTGAGTGTCTTGCTGAGCTGGTCGTGGTAGACAGTCTTCTCTTCCTCCGTAGCTCTGAAGTTGTTCTCCGTCTGGCCCAGAGTTCCCTTCACCTCCTCCAGATCTTTAGACAGGGCTCGGTTAGCTGAGACCAGCTGGAGGATTTGCTTGGTGTCCTCGGCTGGAACACAACACACATACAGGTTTAGACAGCACCACCCACACATACAGGTTTAGACAGCACCACCCACACATACAGGTTTAGACAGCACCACCCACACATACAGGTTTAGACAGCACCACCCACACATACAGGTTTAGACAGCACCACCCACACATACAGGTTTAGACAGCACCACCCACACATACAGGTTTAGACAACACACCCATACAGGTTTAGACAACACACCCATACAGGTTTAGACAGCACCACCCACACATACAGGTTTAGACAACACACACACACATTTAGACAACACACAGACACACACATACAGGTTTAGACAACAACACACACACATTTAGACAACACACAGACACACACATACAGGTTTAGACAACAACACACACACACAGGTTTAGACAACACACACACACACAGGTTTAGACAACAACACACACACACGCATAGGTTTAGACAACAACACACACACATACAGGTTTAGACACTCAGGAACACATTCTCCATTCTATTAAATTACACGTTTTTTCCCGGTTGAAGTTCATTCACCAATTGCAGTTATAAAAAATACATAGGATATTTTTTTTCATCCCACAAGGGGCAATTCTAATGCCATCAGGCTGCAGAATTAGGATAACATTGCGTCAAAGCCATCAGAGCTTAAAAGACCTTTGAAGACCTACAAAAGCCAGTCTGAGTTTAACGATGATCATAAAAGATAAGTAATGGCTCTGGTGGAGCGAGGAACAAAATGATGCAAAGGACATATTGGCCTATGTCCCAATGGCCATGAACAGAATTGAGTAAATCTGTTAAGGTGACTTGTCTCTTACCCATCTTGGAGTCCTGCACCATGAGTTTCTGCTCTATCTCCTCCCTGGCCTTCTCACTCTTGTCCAGTTTCTGCATGATGCTGCCCACGTCCACCATGGCTCCATTATACACTATCAGACTGCTGCCGCCTCCGGACTCACTAGCCTCCACTGGCGCTGCCTGGCCACGAGACACAAGCGTGGGCAGCAAGGCACGGTTACCTGAGGAGAGAGAGAGGTGGAGAGAGAGAAGGAAAGGAAGAGGGAGGGAAAGAAAGTAGAGAGAGAGAGTCAGACTCAAAATAAACCACACTAGGTCAGTTCTAACTAGGATGTTGGATATTCACAGAAAGCATTGGTGAAGGACTAGATCATTCGGATCCACCTTAGTTATGCTTAAAAATTGAGATAAGTCAAAAAGAGAACATTAATAACCCATTCCAGTGTCAGTTCTCCTTCACTCACCTAGCAGGTTGTCTAGCAGTGGTTCACTGAAAGAAGGAGCAGCCTCATCTTTAGCTGCGTCCGTCAGTTTACGGTAGTAACAAGACTCTCTCACCACCGGCTTGTTCAACAACTTCTTTACCTGCAAATGAATAAACATTATAAAAAGTACTAACAAATGATCAATCACATATATTGTGACAAATATAAAAAGAGCAAGACAGGCGTGTGTAAACTTGAGCTCAAGACAAGTGTAAGCCCCAGTGTGTGTGTGTGTATACCTGGGCTCTGGACAGATGTAACCCCAGTGTGTACATGATGTCCTCCAGGTCTTTCTCCAGCAGGTAGCCACAGTGGCTCTGGTCAAAGTAGACAAAGGCCATGAGCAGGTCCTTGTTGTAGGTCACCATTTGCTTCTTCTCCTTCTCCTTGTCTTTAGAGGACCTCTCTTTGGACTTCCTGTCGTCTCTGCTGCTGCGGTCATCTCTCCTGTCCCTGCCGTTAGAGTCCTCATCGTCTTTATCTGAGAGAGAATCGACAGAAGTCCGTCAGTCAGATTTGTACTTGTGAAACGTACAAGGTAGAATTTCTTAACACTTCTAGGGTTTGTTATAGAGATTCTCTCTTGAGCATGCTTTTTAGTCAAGGCCTAATCTGTGTCCAGGACACAGGCCCATAATGAATCAGGATGAATTGTATGTACCATCTTCATCATCGTCGTCAGCATCTTCGGCCTCCAGAGGGTCATACTCCTCAGCATTTGTGTTGCTGCTCTCATCCTCCTCCTTCTCCTCCGCATCTATAGAATCCTCCTTCAGCACTTTCTCCTCCTCCTTCTCACCCTCCTCCTGGGTTTGGAAAATACATGGCATAGGCACAACTTAGAACTAGCAGGCTGTTTGAAAAACCGAGCACTTCCTTTGAATCATGGAACAAACTTTGTATGTACAGTGCCTTCAGAAAATATTCACACCACCCATTGACTTTTTCCACATTTTGTTGTGTTACAGCCTGAATAAAAAAAGGTGTCCCTGGCCTACACAAAGTACCACATAATGTCAATTTGGAATTATGTTTTTCGAAAAACAAAACAAATGAAAGCTGAAATGTCTTGAGTCAATAAGTATTCAACCACTTTGTTATGGCAAGCCTAAATAAGTTCAGGAGTAAAGATGTTCTTAACAACTCGCATAATAAGTTGCATGGACTCACTCTGTGTCCATGCAACTCACTCTGTGTGCAATGATGACTACCTCATCCTTGTACTCCACACATACAATTATCTATAAAAGGTCCCTCAGTCGAGCAGTGAATTTCAAACAGATTCAACCACAAAGACCAGGGGGGGTTCCAATGCCTCACAAAATAGATGGGTAGAAAAAAAAAAAAGGAGACATTGAATATCCCTTTGAGCATGGTGAAGTTTTTAATTACACTTTGGATGGTGTATCAATACACCCAGTCACCACAAAGATACAGACATCCTTCCTCACTCAGTTGCCGGAGAGGAAGGAAACCACTCAGGGATTTCACCATGAGGCCAATGGTGACTTTAAAACAGTTACAGTGATAGGAGAAAACTGAGGATGGATCAAGTGAAAAGACGGAATATATTCTTAAACATGCATCCTGTTTGCAACAAGGCACTAAAGTAATACAGCAAAAACAGTGGCAAAGCAATTCACTTTTTGTCCTGAATAAAACATGTTTTGGTTGGGGTAAATCCAATACAACACATTACCGAGTACCACTCCCCATATTTTCAAGCATAGTGGTGGCTGCATCATGTTATGGGTATGTTTGTAATCATTAAGGACTGGGGAGTTATTCCAGGATAAAAAAGAACCAGAATGAAAATCCTAGAGGAAAACCTGGTTCAGTCTGCTTTCCACCAGACACTGGGAGATGAATTCACCTTTACACTGGAGTTGCTTACCAAGAAGACAGTGAATGTTTCAGAGTGACTGAGTTACAGTTTTGACTTAAATCTTCTTGAAAATCTATGGCAAGACCTGAAAATGGTTGTCTAGCAATGAAGAATTTTGAAATGAATAATGGGCAAATGTCGCACAATCCAGGTGTGAAAAGCTCTTAGAGACTTACCCAGAAAGACACAGCCATAATCAAACATTTCTAAAAACATGTTTTCACTTTGTCATTATGGGGTACTGTGTGTAGATGGGTGAGGAAAAATCAATGTAATCCATTTTGAATTCAGGCTGTAACAATAAAATGTGGAATAAGTCAAGGGGTATGAATACCTTCTGAAAGCACTAAATACAATTCACTAAAGAGCTATGAACCTCCCACCTACTTCTTCTCAATATAAATACAATTCACTCTCGAGAGCGATGAACCACTCACCTTATTCTCCGGTTCCTCCTCTTTTGCCTTCTTTGTCACCGGCTCTCCATTCTCCTCCTCCTTTACTTTCTTCACATCTGTCTTCTTCTCTGCCTCCTTCTTCTCTGCCTCCTTCTTCTCTGCCTCCTTCTTCTCTGCCTCCTTCTTCTCTGCCTCCTTCTTGGCCTTCTCCTTCTTGTCTTTCTTGTCATCCTTGCAGGGCACAGAGGCCAGGGCCTTGAAGATCCTGTAGCCAAAGTCTCTCTGTAGCATCTCGTTAAACAGCTCCGCAAACAGAGACACCTGGAGAGAAGAGGAGACAGAGATATGATACCTTTTGATGCAAATCTTATTAAGGACTTCACTTGGCTACCGTCTGGCAGACGGAGAAAGTACAGGTGCATCAGTGCCAAGACAGAGACTAAAAAACAGCTTTGATTACCAGGCCAGACTGTTGAACTGCCATCACTAGCAGTCTACCAGGTGTTGCACACTCACACACACCTAATACTCACTCTCACACACACAGTAGTGTTGAGCCACTGGACACTTCCCATTTCACACAGTATTTAAAATACTGTATTCCCAACATAGCTCATTCTAATACTGTACTTTGTATTTTAGTTACACTGTTTATACACACACACCACATTTACTTGGCTCACTAATATATCTACTGCTGTACAAATCATTCTTAGCATATATTGTGTACATTCTTCCGGTGTACATACGTTCCACATACTGTAGTGGAACAGGTTGAGAGCTTCAAGTTCCTTGGTGTCCACATCACCAACGAACTATCATGGTCCAAACACACCAAGACAGTCGTGAAGAGGGCACGACAAAGCCTATTCCCCCTCAGGAGACTGAAAAGATTTGGCATGGGTCCTCAGATCCTCAAAAAATTCTACAGCTGCACCATCGAGAGCATCCTGACTGGTTGCATCACCGCCTGGTATGGCAACTGCTTGGCCTCCGACCGCAAGGCACTACAGAGGGTAGTGCGTACGGCCCAGTACATCACTGGGGCCAAGCTTCCTGCCATCCAGGACCTCTATACCAGGCGGTGTCAGAGGAAGGCCCTCAAAATTGTCAAAGACTCCAGCCACCCTAGTCATAGACTGTTCTCTCTGCTACCGCACGGCAAGCGGTACTGGAGTGCCAAGTCTAGGTCCAAAATACTTCTCAACAGCTTCTACCCCCAAGCCATAAGACTCCTGAACAGCTAATCATGGCTACCCGGACTATTTGCACTGCCCCCCCCACCCCATCCTTTTACGCTGCTGCTACTCTGTTAACTATTTATGCATAGTCACTTTAACTCTACCCACATGTACATATTACTTCAACTACCTCAACTAGCCGGTGCCCCCGCACATTGACTCTGCACCGGTACCCCCCTGTATATATAGCCTCCCTACTGTTATTTTATTTTACTTCTGCTCCTTTTTTTTCTCAACACTTTTTGTTGTTATTTTATTTTTACTTTTTTTGTTAAAAAGAAATGCACTGTTGGTTAAGGGCTGTAAGTAAACATTTCACTGTAATGTCTGCACCTGTTGTATTCGGCGCATGTGGCCAATAAAATTTGATTTGATTTGTATACACTCAGTGGCCAGTTTATCAGGTACACCCATCTAGTACCGGGTCGGACACCCCTTTACCTCCAGAACAGCCTGAATTCCTCGGGGCATGGATTCTACAAGGTGTGGCATTCAAACATTGCTCAATTGGTATCAAGGGACCTAACGTGTGCCAGGAAAACATTCCCCACACCATTACACCACCAGCCTGTATCGTTAACACCAGGCAGGATGGGTCCATGGACTCATGCTGCTTATGCCAAATCCTGACTCTGCCATCAGCATGACGCAACAGGAACCGGGATTCGTCGGACCAGGCAATGTTTTTCCTCTCCTCAAATTGTCCAGTGTTGGTGATCACGTGCCCACTGGAGCCACTTCTTCTTGTTTTTAGCCGATAGGAATGGAACCCGTTGTGGTCGTCTGCTGCAATACACCATCCATGACAAGGACCGACAAGTTGTGCGTTCCGAGATGCCGTTCTTCATACCACTGTTGTACTGCGCCGTTATTTGCCTGTTTGTGGCCCCTGTTAGCTTGCACAATTCTTGCCATTCTCCTTCGACCTCTCATCAACGAGCTGTTTTCGCCCACAGGACTGCCGCTGACCAATGTTCCCTCTAATGTTTTTCAGCACTGAGCAGATTTCAGGTCTGCTGAGCACAAACTTGAACGTTGTGAAAATTCGGTGCAACTTCAGGCGTCCGTTTACTGTGAACGCTGAGGCTGTACCATCAAATAAGTTAGTTTTAACAACGGCCATGTAGGCTACTGCGGCTATTTGATCATAATGTAGGCCTACCAGAGTGGCCTACCATCAAAAACAATGGAGAAAAATGCATCCCATAACATTAACATGGAAATAGCTGCCTAAAGTAGCAGCAAATGTGTGGTGTTCAATGTAGGCCTACATTCCATGAGACTTTTGGGGAAAAAAACATGGGCTTGACATTAACCTGTTTATCCACTTGTCCTTCAGACGAGGTAACTGAAAATGTTTAATGCAAGAAACAACTTGACAAAATAAAATTCATTATTATTCCCATACCATTATTACAGAGAATCAGACAAATGATGCTACCCTCTGCCTATTTGCTACTTCGCTTATTCAAGACCGTATCAAAATACAACACCTTTAAGACATAAAAAAAGCTCTTTACCTGACTTGCTTTACAAAGATGGCTAGAAATGCACACATTCTGTGCTCTTGCAGGAAGCAATCACTCCCACATTGTTGAGTAGAAAATAGCTATAACTGGGCTAATAATTCACTAACTAGCCAAGGATATGAACAAATGTGCACAGGTGGCTACATGCAGCTCTCGCTTTGATCTCAAAACAAGCGCATCTACTCACGACTGCTCATGCTGTAAACACAGTCCAATTCAAAGTGAATGGCACAGATCCATATATGGCAATTTGCATATAGGCCTACTGCAGCTCTGATTGGTTATGGCGCACCGGTCTGTGTATTGCCTATCAAAGCAATAGAATCCTACTCCAATGCGCCCTGCCTACAAGAACATTTCTTGCACAGTTAGTTTAGCATACTATGTCTTGCATAGTTTGTTTTGTTTCGGTATGTTATATTGAAAGTGGCTAATATTGCGTTGATTTGAGCACAATTCCCACAGTAGAGCGAAACGTTGATAGTGTCAACTAAAGGGGATAACTCTAGATAGTTGAGTGAAGTTCAATCTCGTGCTTCTCTGGGCAGGCTGATAATTCTTCTGCGCGGCAGTCTGAGGGGAGCTGCGCACCTGCGCACGCACGCAGCTTAAAGGGAACATTGCCGTTGACTGGGTGTTTTTTGTTTGTAGCACCATTCTCTGTAAACCCTAGACACTGTCGTGCGTGAAAATCCCAAGAGGCCGGCCGTTTCTGAGATACTGAAACCGGCGCGCCTACCACTTAGGTCACTCGTTTTGCCCATTCTAACCAATTGAACAGTAATTGAATGCCTCGATGCCCGTTTGCCTGCTTTATAGAGCAAGCCATGGCCAGTGACTCAATGTCTGTAGGAGCGAAGCATTTTCGTGAACGGGTTGTAAAATTCAGTGTATGACTGGGAGCTACCAATACTCAGTGCAGCTGCTGCTACTACTGCTAATATGTGTGTGCGTGTGTGTGTGTGTGTGTGTGTGTGTGTGTGTGTGTGTATGTATGTATGTATATCTGTGTGTGCTCATGTTCATGAGTGTCCTGAGATTTTGTGTGTGTGTCCTGAATGTGCTCTGAATGTGTTTGTGTGTGTCTGTGTTGTCTCACCTCGAAGGAGTGTTCCTTGTTGTCCTCCACCCTGTAGTCCAGCAGCACGCTCAGAGACATCACGCTGCAGTCAAACTTGCCGTTCTTGGCCGCCCAGTTGGGGTGAACTATGATGGTGGGCTCGTCTGGCAGGACGTAGCGCTTCTCTCTGCGCTGGCGCTCCAACTCCTCTTGCTTCTTCCTCTCCTCCTCCTGGACAAACAGACGGAGAGAGATGGGATGAAGATGGATAATCAGAAACAAGAAATCAGTGGACCCATTCTAGTAAGCCAGGTATTGTTGTTTGTAATTGTGCTAAATGTAGCTAAGTGCACTAAAAGCATACCTCTGTCCAGCTTTGGTGTTAGTACACTAGACGCAAGTGTCCTAGCAGTAAGTGTCCTAGTCGTAAGTACCCTCCTGTACTGTACCTCTCTGTCTTCCTCCATGTGTTGAGGCTCCTCCTCCTCAGGGACCTGGCTCTCCGGTTTCTCAGGCTCCTTGGCCTCCTCCACCTGCTCCTCCACTTTCAGCTGCTTGGTGAGGCGGGCAATCAGCTGGGACTTCAACCCCTTAGAGCTCAGGGAGCGTGACTCGAGCTCTTTGCGCAGGTCATTCACCTACAGAGGAGAGGTGGTCAGATCATAATTTATCATTATTTTGTTTCACATTTTGGATGGATTGGATATACAATGTGATTCAAAAGAGGAAGCTCCCCGCACATTGTTTCTTTTTTTAAATGTATTTTGTGCTGAACAAACATTGCACGTGAGCAGTATGTGGAATCTGCTTTTTTGGAAAGACACACAATACATAACAAAAGATAAGTGCACCAGTAAACTACCAATATGCTAGCCCTGCTGAGATGCTATAGACAAGAATGCATTGACATAACTTCTGATCAGGGCTCTAAAGTGCGACAATTCTGGTCGCGACGCTGAAACATTCATTTCTAAAAGGCTTTCCCATAAAACGTTCCAAATTAAAATGTTAACTGCAAAGTAACCTTACCTGGCATAATGATATGATATGATGATTTGTATCAATTGGCTATATGCATGGTCCAGGGGTCGCATTAGCGTTCAGAAATCAGTATTTTCAAAACCATTTCACCTGCGTTTTTGATTGAAAGTCAACAGTGGAGTTCTGCTTCAATGGAGCGATAAGGGCCGTGCGACTAAAGTTGTTCTTCACACAAAACACATTAGTGCAACACATTCGGCAGAAAATCGTTTATCAGATGACAACAGAAGTGCAACGCTATTTGGCTAGCAGACACACAAGTAAATTAGCTTTCAATGAAAAAGTTTTTTGCAAAAACGATGCATGGCCATCATATTTCTAATGTTTATTAGAGAAAGAATGTAGCCAGCTACATTTTCTAATGTTTCGCTTGAAGTTTAACTTCTTGCATTTTAACTTGCTAACGGAGAAAAACTAGACGTAAGGAAAGTACCGGAGAAAAGTCGCCTACACTACACATCAGTCAGAGCGCTGTCTGGTGATCCAATGAAGACAGCAAAGATATTTAATCCGAGTGGAGAAGTGCAATTGAAGCACGAAATTAGTCATTTTACATTCATGATTTGGAGCGAACCCTGACTGAAGCCGAGCAGAATTTACAATAATGAGCATTTTAGATCTGTGTTTAGAAAAGGCATCAAGATCCTTTTTCTGCGTTTTACCTATATTTCCTTTCCTTTTCTGCGATCTCTGATGGGCCAATATATTAAAATATTTTTTTATGAATAATTTTAGCATTATGTTATTGGGCTCATTTCTGGAGGTGGAAATTATATTTTAGATGCTTTCAGCATAATTATATAGTAGAATGTCCTTTTAAAAAGTCACCAGAACTGAGCTTCTCAGTCCTCCTACATAAAAATTATCCAGGGACCCCCCTCCTCATCTGCAACCATTAATTCAAGCATTTTTTATTTTTGCAGATCAAACACTGGTTAGGATTGTTGTTAAGTTGCAAAGTTACTGATGACACCAAGTATGGATGTGGGGAACCACCTGAACCAAAACAGCTAATAGCACCTCAGAAGAACAGTATCCTGACTCACTAGCAATGCCATGGTTGTGGGTTCAATTCTGCAGTGATCATCACATACACATACAAAAAATGAGGCTATCCACTCACTGTACTCTAAATCTCTGAATAAAAGTATCTGCTAAGTGGCTTTAAAAGTCTAAGTAACTCACTTTGTACTGAGTAATATTCAGAATCCTACCTTCATTGATTTTGGATCAAGCTTAGTCCAGTGTGTCGGGGTGGTCACCTCCTTTGAATCTTCTTCATCCTTCTCCTCTTCCTCCTTTGAGAAAGAACCAACCAACCGAGACAGAGAGAGATAGAGAAAGAAAAAAAGAGAGGGACAGAAAACCATTAAAACACTAGTTCTCCTGTCATTTTAACTAGTAAAAAACCAAAAGGTGATTCTTCACATCATGTGTCTGATAGTTTCTCTGGTCCTAGTGAGTTGCTCTGGGATGATAAAGTAGTCCTCTGCTACTGCAGGGTGGGTAGGTAGGTAGGTAACACAGGGACGCCCTCTAGCTCTTTAATATAAAACCTTTATCACGGAAAACCAATGCCCTGCCCCCCATCCCCAGCGGCCAATCAATCACGTTCTGTGGAACACAAAAAGGTAAATCAATGACAGTGGGTTCCAAAGGGGGTGTGGTCTGTATCTGTGTAGTGGCAGGTACATCACGTTCAACTCAAAGCTGGTGTTGCCAAACTCAGTGTGTATGCTAACTGTCTGTATGTGGGTTCCGTAGCTAGCAATCCTAGTCTGGCATAGATTCTGATTGGGATAGTTCTGGATTCTGCATTCTTTTGGTTCTGTTTAGGTTCTAGAAGACCATCTGTCCAACCAACTGCCCTGGAACAAACCAAGCTCTAGATACAGTCCAATCAAAACAGGGACAGACAAGAGACAGAACTTAGGGAAGGTTTTTTTTCTCTTTTCAAATTCAGCAGATACTGAAGTAAAAAATTATCAAAAAATCTAAAACTAAATCTAGAACAAACACATGCCAACGCAACTGGTTCTGCAGGTTCCAGCATTCTCTTTTAGAATCCTCAGCGGTTCCAAGCAAATAATCCAATTATGTAATTTTATCCTCCCCTCATGCAAGTAGCCAAAATTGCAAGCAGGTTCATTTTTTATTAATTGTGATTATAACACAAGCAAATAAAGCCAATTAGGCTATATCCAGTATAGACCAATTAAGAGTCATTTATAAAGCTGGAAGCTGATTGGCCAGTTGCGGCGTCGTCATTCAGATACGACCTAGTCTCCGTTCACTGTGTCTGCTGAGTGTGAGGGCAGGTGGGGTGTAGGGAGGGGACGGTGGGGGTAGGAGCAGGTAGCAGGACGGTAGGAGGAGAGGGGGGGGGACCAGTGAGAGGAACTGAACCTAAAGGGGACCAGGTAGTTCAATATTCTGCCTGTGATGATGGTGATATCTGGTTTACCCTCTGTGTGTGTGTTTAGATTTGTATAACATATGTACTGTGTGTATCTGGGGTGGTTATGTCTAGTGAATATCCTGTGGCTGTGTTCGTCCTGTGAGAAGCGGGGGAAATGAGAAGAGAGGGATTAGCGGTTCAGTGCCTGTTCTCCATCAGCCTCCTTCCGCTCGGCGGACAGCTTCTCAGCCAGCTGCTCCCGAAGTCCCCGCGACAGCCCTTCCCACTCTGAGCGGGTAGGAAGACAATGCCAAACATCCGGGAGAAACAAAACCACTGTCTCCACATGTGCGGGCACTGTCCGCCCCTTGTGAGTCTCCTCAGGGCGATGATAGCGAATCTCTGCAAAACGATACCTGTCGCAAAGGAAGAAGGCGCATTGGAAAGAAACATTCGGGTCAGGGACACATCTCTCAAAAACAGGGCTAGGACTAGCCTAGGCTACATTACCCCCCAATGACTTTTGAACTTGTTACAGTATCCCCCCCAACACACAACATTAGCATGGAACCCAGTCTGCAGCTCTCCATTGGTTGTCCATTGGTTTTCAGGGGTAACAGCGGCCATTTTTTGTTTTGACAAAAACATCAACCCTGGTAACACCCCAAACCCGCCCCAACCCTCGACTTCAGTCAATCAAAGCTCAGTATGTCTGTGTTTGCGTAGCTTACGACCCCGCGGACGGGAGAGTTTGTGAGAGAAGACACAGAATCAGAGGACAGGACAGTAAAAGCAAGAAGTTAAATATGTAAGATATTTAACAGAATGAAAGGAAAACATTTAAAACACGAAAAGTAATGGTGGTGTCTTCTGGTCCGGGAGACTGCGCTTCGAGCCACAAAAATCTATGCATTCATTCATCCACCACATAGATATACAAAGATAGATAGAAGCAGGACGGCGTCATATGGTAGCCAAAGAGACATATTGCAAAACAAAAAAGAATTAAGAGGCAAATCAAATGACAGAATCATAGTCATTAATGTCCAAAAACCAACAAAAAAAGCAATATATTCATCGTTGGGAGGTAACAAAACCATGCATCATGGATTGTCACCTTTTCAATTTTTTTTAATAATACTACCACAGGCCTAGTTATCGACAGAAACGACAGCGATAGAAAAGAGAGAAAGGAGGTTGAGGAAAAGAGCAGGACTTACCACTGAGTGCAGAGACTCAGGTCTATGCCTGTGAGGGCCTTACAACAGCGTATGGCTGTCTTTATGAGCACAGCCGGGTCCTTCTCAGGCTCCGCTCCATCCAGGGAGGGGGACCAGTGGCCCCCGATTGCCATGGCCTCGTCCTTACCCCGCATCCCCACCAGGAACTGAGCAATGGAGAGAGAGACCGAAGGAGAGACAGAAGGACAGAGTGAGAAATTGGAAAGAGACAAACAAGAGGTTAAAAACAAGCCTAAGCCTCCTCCATAACATTTGACATTTTAGTCATTTAGCAGACGCTCTTATCCAGAGCGACTTACAGTTAGTGAGTGCATACATTTTTCATACTGTACTGTACGCCAGGCTAGGGAAAAACACCTGAGTGGTTGACACCTAACTGACCTTGATGAGGCGGGCGGGGTGCTGGAAGGAGTCTCTGAGTTCTTGAGGGTCCTCAGCCAGAGCACAGGACTTATGGTAGAGCTCTTCTAGACTGGGGTTGGCCAGCAACATCACCTGTTCAACACATTACAACAGACAGGACAGGTGAAGGTGTGAGTGGACTTAGCGCTGTATGTGGTATTAGTAGGTGTGTGTGTATGTATCACAACATAGCGCTGTACAGGTTTGTGTGTGTGTGTGTGTGTATGTACACGTGCATGCAACCTGTCTGTGTGTATACCCTACCTTAGCGCTGTATGTGTGGTTGGCATCAGGAGGGTCCAGCACCGCAGTGTTCTTAACCAGAGAGTCCACCTCCTTGTGCATGATGTGGAAGTTACAGTAGTTGCCGAACTGGAAGGGCCGTTGCAGGGGGAAGCCATCCACCCAGGTGAACACAGCATCAAAGAAGTCACTGGGGATGTACAGGCTCTGGTAGCGTCTTCTCAGCTCCATCATGTCACAGTTAGAACTGGATGGGAGAAAATAGTACAGTTCTACCAAATGTAGTCACTACAAATGGTTCTAGCATGGATGCAAAGCACCTCGAACCTGCTTCAATGCAGCCACATAGCTTTTTTACAATCAATTACAAAACATCTTTAATACAACCTCAATTTACCTCCTCACATTCACTTCTTTATAACAATCAGAAACAACAGGGACACACGAGGAGCAGCGAGCAGACCGAAGACTATATGCACACTGTAAGAAAGGCCCCGAGACGCTCCGAGTTGGTGCCGAAACACAGGAATATATCTTTATAACAATCAGAAACAACAGGGACACACGAGGAGCAGCGAGCAGACCGAAGACTATATGCACATTGTAAGAAAGGCCCAGAGAGGCTCCGAGTTGGTGCCGAAACACAGGAATATATACAGTTCACCTAGTCCTCCACTACTCACACAGTTCTAAAGTCAATAGCACCCCTGTGTAGTGCCTAAAACCCGGCCTTAGGCAACACAGTGACTAGGGTCAGAGCCCTATACTACGAATCAGGTTTGAGGAGTAACCGAGGTAACTTTGGTCAACTCTCGAGTTCAACTCGGGATAACCGCTACCACGAAAGTGGCTCACCTTTTAGCCAGATAAATTTCTATGGCAACGAATCCTTCAAAACTAACCTGCACCTAGGCAGGCTAACTCAGGGCTAACTCCATTTCTCCTGAATGAAGTGTCTGAGCTGTGAGTTGAGGACGAATTAAATCAGATTTCCTCCTTCTCGCAAAGATTGCATCATCCTCCCCTTCATTTGAGGAAGTGTTCATTTTTTATGTGTTAAAAAAGAGTAATGTTAAAATACCGATCACATTACACATTTAATAATGACAGAATGCATTTGAAACTTAATGCACAGTAAAACTTTTGTACGGATGAAGCTTGTGCTGGAATGCGAAGCTAACTGAAGCTGGATAGCTTCAGAAAACCCTGAGTAGATCTAGCTTCCTTCGTAGTATACCCCTCTGGTTTCAATGGACTCTTTTGGCATAGAGAAACTACGTCACTGCCTACATAAGGGGAAAAAACTAATTTCGGGGACTCTCCCAAACAATCACAAGCAAGACAAGCCAGCACATCATGATTCAAAATCTAAGTGTGCCGGTAAAACCTTTGCAGTGATTTTAGTTAAGGTAGTTGATGTAATCTAGCCACTTGCGAAATGCACTCAATAAAAATAACCTCTCATCTCCATTTGATGGCTACTATTTTGTATTTTACTTTTTGTGGATAAAGTAGTGACGTAGGTAGTGACGTAGTTCCTCTCCATCCAGGCTCTGTCGTAGCCGGCCGCGACCGGGAGACCCATGGGACGGCGCGCAATTGGCCCAGCGTCGTCCAGGGTAGGGGAGGGAATGGCCGGCAGGGATGTAGCTCAGTTGGTAGAGCATGGCGTTTGCAACGCCAGGGTTGTGGGTTCGCTTTCCACGGGGGGCCAGTACGAAAAAATAAATAATGTATGCACTCATTAACTGTAAGTCCCTCTGGATAAGAGCGTCTGCTAAATGACTAAAAATGTAAAAAATGTATGCCAAAAGAGTCCATCATTTAAACCAGACCCTAGTCACTGTTTTGCCTAAGGTTGGGTTTTCGCGATTACTCCCAGATATATTATCAATCAAAAGCTGAAACTGATCAATCATCATAATGATTAGTTGACCCACCCGTCCAGGCTGAACTTGGAGAACTGGACAGTATAGCGAGGCACCACCTTGCGAGGGCGGCGGGGGGAGCGGTCACGTCTCGGAGAACGGTCCCTTGAGCGTTTACGTATGGGAGAGCGCTCTCTGGACCGCCTGCGCTCACGGTCTCTTTCACGACTGCGTTCATCCTTGGTCCTGAGAATGAGTTCAGGGCGGTCGTTACGGTTGGGGAAGCGGGGGGAGGGGTCCAGACGCCTGACGGGCTGAGGCATCATCCTCACTGGGGGCTGAAGCAGACCTCCTGAGAACACATCTGGAGGGAAAAGGGAAACGCACAAAGCGAGAAACAGACACAGACAGACAAATACATACAAACACAGACAGATATATTACAAATCATTTCTTTATTTTCTGCAAAAGTAGCAACTAAATCTAAAAGCATCAGAAAAACACAAATCGACATCATAGTGCCCCCTACCTTTGGGTGGTGGCTGTGACAGCAGGGGCGGAGGGGGGTTATGGAGGAGCGGGGCCAGGGAGGCAGCAGAGAGCTGGGCCTGGAGCAGGGGAGGAGGGGGACCCTGGGCCTGTACACTGAACGTGGTGGGGGGAGGCAGAGACTGGAGCATGTTGGGACCCGGCTTCATCATATTAGGGCCTGGAGGCTGGCTCTGGGGTGGGGTGAGGGAGAAGAGAGGTTAGCATTACCCCAGGGCTGTCCCATGAGGTATCTTATCAGAGTAAGTGTTTTATTTTTATTTCTTGTCACATATAGGCGCTTTAGTTAAAGAAATGTGCTTCATGGATATCATTATGCATAGACGACATACACCAAATGAGATTTGTGCCACTGCCAACAGGTAACCATGTGCTAAAGCAAAACAGAACTAGAGGAGTGAGGTTTGGAAGGCGTCCTTTCTTTCACCCAAACTGTTTTTTGGCAGGTGCAGTTGTGTCAATCAGGTACAGTGAATAAATGAGAAAACTACTGCCGAAGTAGCATATATTAAGTCTGCATTATCTGCAAAGACAGGACAGGTTCCGCGAAAAAACTACAAAAAGGTCAAGTTATAAAACTCTGCAAAACCCTGGAATAATCGGTGTATGACTTTCTGTGAGAAGTATGGAGAACTTTTCAGTTTCGATAGTAGTTCCTAACCTGTTTGTGAGGTGAAAAGGTGCTTATCATGTATGAAAATCATGTATTTACCATAACATTGAAGAAGAAAGGGTTAGAGAAGTGAAGAAAAGTGTGTCAAAAGTGCATTCTTTAAGATAGCCTAGAAATCCTAGTATTTGTTGATTTAATTGCTTCACTATGTCTGTAAAAATTTAAGCAAAAAACATAAAAAGAATTACCATCTCAATTGGACTCGCATGGTTAGCCTAAATGAACAATGACAAGAAATCTTATGGATTACACCTTTAAAAACGGCAAATTTCCCCTGTTGAGAGATTATCATGGATTTCACCGTTAGAGAAGCCCAAAAAATAAGTGTAAAGAGACAGATGGCATTCTTTCGTGTTTCAGAAACCATAGGCTGAGAGACCATAGGCCCCGAGATAAAATTAATTTCTAAAAGTATTCAATGCATTTTATGTGCTTTGTCCTTTGTGCTTTTTCTTGGTCCGAAACACAAATTAGCATGAAGAAGGAAAAGAGAGAGACGAGAGAGACTAGAAGAGAGAAGAGGAGGGAGAAGCACAGAGTGCGTAAAATGCCTCAGAAAGATGCAGGAATATGTATGATTTTTTTGTTGGAAAAAAAAAAGAGCTAGAATAAGAGGCCAATAGAGGTGTTGGGGGGGGGGTTACATTTTGTCTGTTGTCCATGCCGACGGAGTGCATGTCTGAGTAGCGCTGCTGCATCCCCTGGTCAGCATAGAAGCTGCTCAGCTGTGGGGGAACTGGAGGTAAGGACTGGGGCTGCTGCTGAAGCTAGGGGTGGAAATCAGACTGGTTAATAACAGACACACAACCACACGCACGGGCTGGGATCCAATCTGATCACTTTCAAACTTCACCTCTGCACTGAGATCGGAGGGTGAATATGGCAATGGCTCCATCTATACTTCTAGTAGGCAACATGTAGGCTTACATTACATTTACATCTAAGAGTGAGTCAACCAGGGCAGACGGGAAGAGAGAGCCAATGATCATATTGGAACCAAACCCTGGAAGCATTCAAATTGAGGTGTAAGGTGTCACTAACGCCTCGATCAGAACGACTGCATCATTGCATCAATGCTGAGTAATACATTCTGCAGCCAAACGTTTTTCATTATGTAAGCCAAGATTTTTAGTGGATACGTGTGCAACAAAAGTTCAACATTCACCTTTTGCTACTATACTGAACATAAATATAAACGCAACATGTAAAGTATTGGTCCCATGTTTCATGAGCTGAAATAAAAGATCCCAGAAAATGTCCATACGCACAAAAAGCTTATTTCTCAAATGTTGTGCACAAATGTATTTAAATTCCTGTTAGTGAGCATTTCTCCTTTGCCAAGATAATCCATCCACCTGAACGGTGTGGCATATCAAGAAGCTGATTAAACAGCATGATCATTACACAGGTGCACCTTATGCTGGGGACAATACAAGGCCACTAAAATGTGCAGTTTTGTCACACAACACAATGCTACAGATGTATCAAGTTGAGGGAACGTGCAAATGGCATGCTGACTGCAGGAATGTCCACCAGAGCTGTTGCCAGAGAATGTAATGTTTATTTCTCTACCATAAGCCGCCTCCAACGTAGTTTTAGAGAATTTGGCAGTACATCCAACCAGCCTCACAACTGCAGACCACGTGTAACCACGCCAGCCCAGGACCTCCACATCCGGCTTTTTCACCTGCGGGATTGTCTGAGACCAGCCACCCGGACAGCTGATAAAACTGTGGGTTGCACAACCGAATAATTTCTGCACAAACTATCAGAAACCGTATCAGGGAAGCTCATCTGCGTGCTCGCCTTCCTCGCCAGGGTCTTGACCTGACTGCAGTTCAGCGTTGTAACCGACTTCAGTGGGCAAATGCTCACCTTCGATGGCCACTGACACGCTGGAGAAGTGTGCTCTTCACAGATGAATCCCGGTTTCAACTGTACCGGGCAGATGGCAGACGGCGTGTATGGCATCGTGTGGGCGAGCTGTTTGCTGATGCCAACGTTGTGAATAGAGTGCCCCATGGTGGAGGTGAGGTTATGGTATGGGCAGGCATAAGCTACGGACAACGAACACAATTGCTTTTTATCGTTTTCAATTTGAATGCAAAGAGACACCGTGATGAGATCCTGAGGCCCATTGTCATGCCATTCATCCGCCACCATCACCTCATGTTTCAGCATGATAATGCACGGCCCCATGTCGCAAGGATCTGTACACAATTCCTGGAACTGGAAAATGTCCCAGTTCTTCCATGGCCTGCATACTCACCAGACGTATCACCCATTGAGCATGTTTGGGATGCTCTGGATCGACATGTACGACAGCGTGTTCCAGATCCCGCCAATAACCAGCAACTTCTCACTGCCATTGAAGAGCAGTGGGACAACATTCCATAGGCCACAATCAACAGCCTGATCAACTCTATGCGAAGGAGATGAGGCAATTGGTGGTCACACCAGATAATGACTGTTTTCTGATCCACGCCCCTACCTTTTTTAAAAGGTATCTGTGACCAACAGATGCATATCTGTATTCCCAGTCATATGAAATTGACTGATTTCCTTATATGAACTGTAACGCAGTAAACTCTTTGAAATTGTTCAGTGTTTTTCTGTCAAGTCTACACATACAATTTGATGGATGGATAAATCCAACGTATGCACCACACAGAACACACTGCAAATGCCTCTGCAACACAATGCTGCAAGGCAAACGCAGAGTTCAATTGGAAATGAATGTACTTCTGGTGTACCAAAATGAAATGACGCTGTCGGTCTGATCAAGGCGTAAGGCTTTGGTTTTAGCTGTTGACAGGGTCACCAGGATCATATTCAGTAGGGAAACAAAAGTTATTCAGTTTTACTTCAGGCCTGTCTATTGAATGTGACCCAGGTGTGCGTGGGGGCTAGGTGAGGCTCACCGATTGGTTGGCCAGCTGAGGTAAGGTCTGAATGCGCTGGGCGTTCCATTTGAAGGGCATGTTGGGGTTGTACACGGCCTCCACTAGGACCCTGTCACCCACCTGGGGGGTCTTCCCCTTCACCGCACTGTGGAGACATCACCCATTATTTACCCACTTGAAATTGCTTTAGAAACTGCAATATATGGAGACTTCACACTTGAAATTCAATAAAAAAATACATTACTGCTTTAGAATATAAGGTACACAAATTAGGGATGCGATCAACAAAATACAGAAAACCCATGGAAAAAAGGCAACTGGTCCGATGTCTTGTGTGGCCCAATCCGAAATGGACTCCTATACCCTATGCACGATCTGAGAGGACTTGGACCAAAGGCAGAGACTGGACACTCACCTGAGCTGGAAGAAGACGTCCTCATCCACGAAGCCGAAGGTGTCATGCAGCTTGTTGACAACGCCGGTGAAGACTCGCTGTTTCTGGGGCTGGCTTTGCTGCTGGCTCTGCTGCTGGTGGCTGGAGCGAGGCGTGGGGTAGGACACGGTGATCTGGGCTGTCTGCTGGGGGTTGGACAGAGAGAGGCTGGTGGGGAGAGCCACGGGGGGCTAGGGAAGAGGAAAGTTATAGGTCAGTGTCCATGGGGCAACTTCATGCTACTCCTTCCTTCTGTATAAGTCCTAAATGTATGAATTGTATCAAGTCCCACTAAATTCTAAATATGTGTATCTAACAATGGAACTGTTTGAAGTGTCTATATGGAGTCTATCATCTTATTTGGAATTTAATTTAATCAAATGTCCCTTAGCGGTTCTCATCATTTACCAAAGGTGTTGATTTTTACTCTCATTGTGGCCATATGCGTCCTGTTATTGTATTTGGCTATGAAGAAGGTGAAAAAATGAACTTGGTTTAAAAACAGAAAGGTTATAAGGTGGGGATGCCTACCGGGAATTTGTTTTCACCACTCCAGTTCTTTCAACATCCGTGCAGATAGCAGAAAAGGAGACATGGTTACGTTAGACTATTATGATGCATTCAAAATTCTAAAAATGTGACTAAATAATTCTACTCAAGACAAGCTGACTAAAGTGGCATTACTTTTGTTGAAAAGTGCATTAAATGTACAAGAGAGACAAGTTTGTTCCTAATTAGCCTACCTGTGAAAGCAGCGCTTGCTGGGGCTGGGGGAGCTGTGGAGAGAGCGATAGATAGAGGTAGAAAGAGAGAAGTAGAACAGTTACTACTGTGTGTCTGTAGAATAGAGTACATTCCATACCCCAGCACCAAGCATAAAGTGCCTTGTGATTTTACTGTGCTGCGGCTGTGAACTGTTGCTGCTTACCCCGTATAAGTCTGTATGCTGTTGATGTTGCTAAAGAGACAGGGTACACAAACACGCAGAAATAGCAATAAGTCTTTCATTGAGGCAACTACACATTTGTTGATTGATAGATATGAGTATGGCCTTTCTCAAATCAAGGTGATTCAGAGTTGTCTGTGTGAGTTGCACATCAATAATTTACCCCGTATGAGTCTGTATGTTGTTGATGTTGCTGAAGAGATGGGATACACACACGCAGAAATTGCAATAAGTATTTCATTTAGTAAATAATACATTTGTTGATTGATACATATGAGTATGGCCTTTCTCAAATCAAGGCGATTCAGAGTTGTCTGTGTGAGTTGCACATCAATAATTTACCCCGTATGAGTCTGTATGTTGTTGATGTTGCTGAAGAAACGGGGTACACACACAAATGCAGAAATTGCAATCAGTCTTTCATTGACTAAACAATACATTTGTTGATTGATGCATATCAAGTGACCAGCATTAGTGAGGTCTTTTTCAAGCTAGGTTGTACATCAATAATTTGCACCTCAAAAAAACGTTTTTTTTTTACTAGAGAATGCAGCACAGGAGGCTACTGAGGCGAGAACAGGTCATAATAATGGCTGGAACGGCGCAAATGGAATGGCATCAAACACCTGGAAACCATGTGTTTGATGTATTTGATACCATTCCGCTCCAGTCATTACCATAAGCCCGTTCTCCCCAATTAAGGTACCACCAACAACCTGTGGAACTAAGTATAAGACAAATACTATATAGGTTAAAGAGAACAAAAGGGAAAACTATGCTGCAGCATCTAGCCTATAACAAATCTGATTTGACAAACAGTGAGGCCATTTTCTTTTATCTAAGTCAAACCCATTTGTAAATGAAAGCCTGTGACTATGTGAGTGAGAGATCTAACTGACGTGATATGAAATGGCTGCTCTGGGTTAGAACACTCAGTGTTCTTAATGTGGGTTAAAGTTCTGGAACTCGGCCCAGTCTGACAGTTTTGCTGACGAGCTCTAATTTGTTTACAAGCCAAGCAGCAAAAACATGTATCAAACCCCCAAGCAACAGAGTACTACTCCAGATAAGACCCTGTGGCATTCTCAAAGCTTAACTGAACCAAAGTCCACCACAGAATGTCATATTACTGACTCCATTTAAGGGAAACAGAATATTTTGTATAACTAAAAAGGCAAGATATGTGCTCATTAGGAGAGGTTGAAGAAATTAGGAATTCCAGATTGATCTTCATATGAACTATATGACAAACTAAACATCTTCTCCAATCATAGCCATCAGGGGCAAAACTCAAAACACATAACTTTTAAGTGAAACTTCATCCTACTCAAGCTAGAACAGGGTATTTCACTTGGTGTAATGGCCATGTGTCTCACCTGATGGGGTACATTGTAGAGCTGCTGAGGAGGAGGCTGCTGAGGAGGCTGTTGTTGCTGCTGCTGCTGTTGCTGCTGCTGTTGCTGCTGTTGTTGTTGCTGCTGATACTGCTGCAAGGCCGAGTTGATTTGAGACTATAGCAATTAGAGAGACAGGACAGAGAAACATTTTAAATGACTTGATGTTGCGGTTTATATGAGTAACATCACTTGAAGGGAAGACCATTTACTAAACAGTTAGTGACTTCATACTCAACTACAGCCATGAGAAGAAAAAAGGGGTATTTTTCTCAGACGTTCACTCAGAATCTAAACAATATGTTGTTCACACTGGTCTGATGGAGGAGGGGGGTTATCAGTTGCATCAGTTCATCACTCACTCACAAATCAGAACAGGTTTTCCAACAACACAGCTCCTTCAAGTCTAGTGAGGTTTGGACGCTTACCAATCTCGGTACCACAGTGGTTTGTCTGACCCAAATAATGCTCATCATTGGGAATGTTTTTTCAGTAAACAAAATCCAGAAAGTTCAAGTGAAATTAGCCATGATCAACCAATGGGGTATCGCCCTACCATTTTGGGGACTTTTGGGTTGTGTTCATTTGGCACGAAACCAAAGTTCCTACCTGAGCTTATCCAATAACAACAAATATTATCATATTCTGTTAAAGAACATTTAGCTGCATTGTGCCTAACGGAACACTGCCCAGCTGACCCTAGTGTAACTCACCTGTTGCAGTGCTGCAGCGGCGGCGGCTGCAGCTTGCTGCTGCAGGGCTGCAGTCTGTTGGGATAGCTGGTAGTTGGAGGCGGACGACTGGGAGTTGAGGGAGGCTGCAGACAGGGCCGATTGCTGGGAGTACATAGAGGGAGACGCACCCAGGAGAGATGGCTGCTGCACACCTAGAGCTGCAGGGGAGAGATGGGTTTGGGAATAGAAGAATGTAGAAAGAGGATGTATGGCAAGTGAGGAATGGAGTGATAGACCGGCAGAACGAGAAACATTTAAGATAAAAGACGGGAGAGAGAGAAATAAAAAGTATAGAACTTTGAACCTTGTTGAATATCCAGTGGACCACTCTGAACCCCCTTCATCACAAACTTTGTCACTGAGATGCACAGTTTCCTTCTAACACTGTACCCTCAATCCAGGGTTACTGTTAGCCGGTAATATCCAGCTTTTGGCCTTAAAAAAAAAAAGGCGATAAATAAAATTGGCACCTGCCAATTTGCGAAATAATGCTTTTTAGCCTATTAATTGATGGAAATACCAGTCAATGTAAATACATTTGATTGGTCATGCTTATCGGTCCATAGGTTAATTTGCATAATTTAGTGGAATTAAATTGGCACGTGTGTACAGTATATTCGTTATGCATCTTATTTATCACACGCGCAGGCCTACAGCATACAGATACAGAGTCTTTGAGCATAAAATCGGTCAAACGTGAGAGCTGCTGCTACAGCATCTCAAACAGCATACATAGGCAACGGAAGTCAGGCTTCATCAGCGCATCACACACCACTTTGCAATAAGCTGGAGGCAGTATGCATTTTGAAAACATTTTAATTGTTTGAAACCTGAACATTTTAATACATATTATGAGGCATGTCTTACCTTGCTTAAAAATGTGTAGCCTAGACAACTTTCTTTCATTGTCCAGTGGCCAAATGATTTTCTCTGTCACATGAAACCGCTTGCATGAGCGGTGTCCTTTTGACAATGGTGTTTTCCTGCTAATTGCATTATGGAATGAACATTAGTGCATAGCCTACTGCCTTGTGTGCATTGCTGCGCTTATAATGTTAAGAAATAATAGTTTACAAACATTTTAAGATAAACGTTCTGTTGCATCAGACTCATTGCTTTCTAACTGGGTTTTTTTTTGTAGTCTAGGCCTACTGGTTGTATGAATTTGGGATCCATTGTACCACAACCGTCCCAGAGTCTGTTTGAAATAGGCTATTTCTTTCTCGACCAGCTGACCAATAAAATGGGTCAACTTTTCTACTATGGGGGATAGTAGATTGACATAGGCGATAGGTCCCCTGTAGCTCAGTTGGTAGAGCATGGCGCTTGCAACGCCAGTGTTGTGGGTTCATTTCCCACGGGGGGCCAGTATGAAAATGTATGCACTCACTAACTGTAAGTGGCTCTGGATAAGAGCGTCTGCTAAATGACTCAAATGTAAATAGGCCAGTGATTTTGCTGCTCGTTAACATGTCTTGTTGGCTGAGGAAAAGCAAATGTGGACAGTTATTCTAACATCTTCAAAGTGCACATCAGAATTTCGTAAGAAGTACCGCACATCGTTGCATCCCCGACTTGCATGTTCTGTTAATCTTTAAGTCTTTAAGAGTCTAAACTGGGGGGTGGGTTCGGTTTACTAAGCTAACATATGTAATTGTTAAGATGGTCATACCAAGAATCATTTAGCTATTTGACTTAGAATTTTTGGATCCCTTAAGGTATAAACAAATAAAAAATATTTGATGAAACATAGAATTTGGCCTTACTGCTATTAGCCCATAGAAACGCATTGAATAACAGCTTCATACACGGATAAACAGATAGTCAAAAATATATATAAAAAGGAAGTTATAAGATCAGGAATATTGTAAAAGAAATTGACATTATTTAATCCCCTATTCTAGGCACTAACCTATCTCCATATATACTGTACTTCCATTCATTTTTTAAACTGGTACTGGGACTAGTCTTGTGAGGCTTGTGGGCGTCCTAGAGCAAAACAACCGACATGTTCGTGAGAGACTCACCTTTCCTTAGAGGGGGCATATTAGTGTGTAGCCCAAACTGTTCAGACACTACAGAAAGAAGTTGGCAGATCGGCTGTACCGACCTCAGACGAGTCCTGTGACGCTTGTGGGGGTCTTAGAGCAAAATGGAGAACACCATCGTGTTCGTGAGAGTCATCTTTAGTTTGTAGGCCAAACCGTTCGGACGTTACAGACGTTTTTGTGATATCTCATGATCTGACAAATACCGCTCTAGCTCTGCCACCTTTCACCGCAGATGCGGAAGGGCAACATCGGCAGATCCTGTGGATTGAGACGCAGCCCATGCAAAAAAAACAGATATTTCTAGCTTAAACTGATGGACTTTGATGGGAAATGTTTTATTATGATAATATATTTTCGAAGGGGCGCGGACATCGACTCTAGGGGGTTATCTAGGGGGTTAATATGAATTACCATAATCTAAATGTGATTTATGTCATTCTGAGCACCATGGGTGGACACCCTAATCAGGTTACGCACCCAATGCATACAGGTCCGGTGAATTTCACAAATGTCCGATAAATTAAAATGCTGCCGGTCACATGTCCGGCGTCACATTTTCTTAGTGGAAACCCTGCCTCTACCACACATTATTTTTATCCCACAGATGAGCACAGAGTATAGAAGGAAAGGCAGTCATCCATTGAAGTATCATACTCACAGTGTAGGCTGTTGAGGTCCAGGGACTGTCCTGAGTGGCTGGGCTGGGACACCCCTGTGGCAGTGAACTGAGCCGCCCACGGAGGGTTCTTCTGTCCCCCGAATTGGGCCATGAGTCACGGCTCGAGCTTAAGATTATTGACGGAACCGATTTAGGTTTATATCCTGTCAAAACAACAACCGGAAATGGGCCTGTAAATATAAGGTTTCTTCATTTGACATTTACCTTTGCTTTGCATTGAACACTAAAACACTGGCAGCTAGCAACAAAAACAAACAATACAGGAGGAGAAGATTGTTACAGATTTACTTACAGCTAATACGATACCTAGCTAGCTAAATCATATCAGCTAACATTAGCTTGGCTAAAATATCGTTAAGTTACCTCCTTGGCTAAAACAACAACAACATTAGGCCTCCTGACAGCTGCCTCTACTAGGCGGGATAGTGAGACTAGCAACAACAGATAACAGCAGAATGAATGGGCAGGTTAGCAAAACGTTAGCTGCTGGAAAATGTTGCTTTGTTGGCCAGCTAGCTATCCCTTGATGATGACTCTCAGTTTCATTACATTACACATAAAAGTCATTGGACGAAGGCGTCTTCTGTACGGGGGACTTTTTGTTAATAATTAGAAAGCCTTAGAATTCATGAATTTATACGTCCCCTGTAGCTCAGTTGGTAGAGCATGGCGCTTGCAACGCCAGGGTTGTGGGTTCGTTTCCCAGGGGGGGCCAGTATGAAAATGTATGCACTCACTAACTAAGTTGCTCTGGATAAGAGTGTCTGCTAAATGACTAAAAGGTAAAATGTAATGAATTTGGCATACTATTTATAGCTAGCCTCTTCAACTCTGACGCCCTCTGGTGGCATTTTCTAAACTACGCATAATATTGTATACTACTCTCATAAAGTACATTTTGGTTTCAGAACTATAAGTCTGACAAACACAAGCTTAGTACTGTTAGAAAAGTAAGAACTGTGGGAAACAATGTGATTACTACAGAGCCTGGGATCCAACAGATACAACTGATTCCCAGTTCATCCACTAGACAGCAGTAGATCACATGATGTCTCCTGGCCACTTGAAACCAGTTGCGTCTGGTTTGGTAGTGAGTCACTGTGCCAAACTGGCTCAATGGATTTTTTTAATGACCCTACCAATCAGGCCTTTCAAGATATCGAGGTGAGGCAACTTATTTTCCCATTGTAAACGAGTGAGATAAATCAACAGTGCATGTGGAGGATGCATACAAGGTACTGTGGATGGAGAAGGAAATGCATTGCTTTACAATGACAATCAGTGTGTACCCTTTTCCTACTAAATGTTTGCACTATTGGTGACTTGACCTACATTGCACACTATGAATATGCCCATAGCGCATGACTTATGGCCTTTATGGGGGGGCGGATTCTTATGACATTGCCAGCAGTAAGATTTGCGTAAAACGTTCCAAAAGACAGGGGCTGTAGCTGTCAAATGATATGTCACTTTCTATTTTGTACAGGGCCCATAACAACCGAGAGTTTAACAGCTAGCTAATACACATGCAGATATAATCTACCTGGTTAGCCTTTAACTATAAATAGCCATAGGCTAACTAACAACATGTGGCTGGGTTAGCTTGCTAACGGAGATAAATAGCTTGCTAACTAGATAGCTATAATGATGACTCGTGGGTTTTGTTATCAAAGCAACGATGACTAATGTCGCTAGCTAGTGGTGTAGTTAACGTTAGCTATAACGAGGCCTACGCAAGGCAACACACGACGCAGCCCTATAAAGGACTGATGGACAGCAAGGCTGATGGACATTCCAATTTTGCGACAATAATTGCATTCTGCAGTACGGAAAGCATCCAAAATGTAAAATGTTTATTCCATTAACAGATAGAGAAAAATATTGTCCTCACGCCTTTTACCTCTGTCGTCTGTTCATTCACCGGCGGAGATGGATCCAAAACTGTCACCGCGCATGCGTAGATCAAGGGGCGCGCACGCGTGCTACATACTTTTCTTTTTGACCACAAAATAACATGGTGGGTCAGGCAATCTGTGTACAGAGCCTTCAGAAAGGATTCATATCCCTTGACTTATTCCTCATTTTGCTGTGTTACAGCCTAAATTTAAAATTGATTCAATATTTTTTTTATACCATCTACACAAATACCCCATAATGACAAAGTGAAAACATTTTTAGAAATGTTAGCAAATTTATTGAAAATGAAATATCTCATTTACATAAGTATTCACACCCCTGAGTCAATACATCATAGTCACCTTTGCCAGCGATTACAGTCTTTCTGGGTAAGTTTCTAAGAGCTTTGCACATCTGGATTGTACAATATTTGCACATTATTATTTTTAAAATTCTTCATGCTCTGTCAAGTTGGTGGTTGATCATTGTTAGACAGCCATTTTCAAGTCTTGCCATAGATTTTCAAGCCGATTTAAGGCCAGACGGTAACTAGGAACGTTCAATGTTGTCTTGGTAAGCAAATCCAGTGTATATTTGGCCTTGAGTTTAAGTTTATTTTTTTCCTTTGTGCACAAAATTTGAGAGAAATAAGCCTTTTGTACGTAGGGGAAATTTCTGGGATCTTTTATTTCAGCTCATGAAATATGGGACCAACACTTTACATGTTGCGTTTATATATTTTTTTGTGAGGCATAAGAAAACCTCCCTTGTCTTTGTGGTTAAATCTGTGTTTGAAATTCACTGCTTGACTGAGGGACCTTACAGATCATTGTAGAGATGAGGTAGTCATTCTAAAGTAATGTTAAACACTATTATTGCATACAGTGAGTCCATGCAACATATGTGACTTGTTAAGCACATTTTTACTCCTGAACTTATTTAGGCTTGCTATAACAAAGTGGTTGAATACTTACTTACTGACTCTAGAAATTTCAGCTTTTCCTTTTTAATGAATTTGTAACATTTTCTAAAAACATAATTCCACTTTGACATTATGGGGTACTGTGTGTAGGCCAGTGTGTGACGCGTACTGAGTATACGAAGAGGCAGGACGCAGACATTAACAAGGTCAAGGTTTACTTAACAATGAGCAAGAGAAATAACAAAGATAGAGTAAACGACACGAAGCTTAACAATCACACACAACATCATACAGAACAGTACAGGGCTAAATAGGGGTGGTGATGAGGTGCAGGTGCGCTGGAGGTGATTAGGGTGCGTTGGGTTTCCATTCCGGTGTTGCGCTCAGACCGGTGGCTCAGTAGACCGGTGAATCAGAGCGCCGGAGGGGAGCAACAGGAGGAGACGTGACAGTACCCTCCAGCCGCTGGACGTCGCCGGCCAGGAGGACGACCCCGAGGACGAGGAGCGGGCTGGTCAAGGCGGCGACGGTGGAAGTCCCGAATTAGGTTGGGGTCCAGAACGTCCCCAGCCGGAACCCAGCTCCTCTCCTCAGGACCATACCCCTCCCAGTCCACCAGGTAATGGAGCCATCCCCCACGGAACCTGGAGTCCAGCAGGTCCCTCACCGCATACACCGGACTCCCGTCAATTTCCAGGAGCGGAGGAGCCATACCCCAAGGGACGGCATCTGCCAGAGGACCAGGAACCACCGGCCTGAGGAGAGACACATGAAAAGTGGGTGAGACACGGTAGTGAGGAGGAAGGAGCAGCCGGTATGATACCTCATTTATCCGCTGGAGGACCTTAAACGGCCCCACAAACCGGGGGCTCAGTTTCTTGCAGGGCAGGCGGAGAGGGAGGTTTTTTGTGGACAGCCAGACACGATCCCCAGGCTGGAATACAGGGGCTTCACTGCGGTGGCGGTCGGCTTGGTCCTTCTGCCGACGAATGGCCCTCTGGAGATGGACATGGGCGGCGTCCCAGACCTGTCCGGCCCTGTGGAACCACTCGTCGACAGCGGGCGCATCGGTCTGGCTGGGTGTCCAAGGGGCCAGGGCCGGCTGGTACCCCAGGACGCACTGTAAGGGAGTGAGCCCAGTGGAGGAGTGAACGAGGGAGTTCTGGGCATATTCTGCCCAGGGAAGAAACCTCGCCCACTCCCGGTCCTGACAGTGGCAACAAAGAAACCTCCCCAGCTCCTGGTTCATGCGCTCAACCTGCCCATTCGGCTGAGGCCTATACCCGGAAGTGAGGCTGGCCGTGGCCCTGATCTTCTCCAGGAAAGCCTTCCACACTCGGGAGGTGAATTTGGGGCCACGGTCCGAGACAATGTCCTCCGGAAGTCCATAATGCCGGAAGACCCGTGGGAACAGGATCTAAGCGACCTGGAGAGCAGACGGAAGACCAGTTAGTGGCAAAAAACGGCATGATTTGGAGAACCGATCTACGACCACCATGACTGTGGTGAAGCCGTCAGAACGTGGAAGGTAGGTGACAAAGTCTATGGACAGGTGTGACCAATGTCGCTGAGGCACAGGGAGAGGAACTAGTTTGCCTGCCAGGGCGTTCCGAGGTGTCTTCATTTGGGCACATACAGAACAGGAGTTGACGTAGCGGTAGACATCAGAAGCCAAGGTGGGCCACCAGTATTTTTGGGCTAGAGAATGCAGGGTGCATGTAATATCAGAGTGCCCTGCCGTAAGGGTGGTGTGCGCCCAGATCAGCAGGCGGTCACGGACACTGGTGGGTACATACACGTGCCCCAGCGGGGCGTTGGCAGGAGCTGGGTCCTCCTGAGCCGCCAGGTGGATGTCTTCGTCCACATCCCAAACGACAGGAGCAACGATGAGAGACGAGGGCAGGATAGGACCCCCCAGATCCTTCCTTTCTCCGGTATGGTGCATCCTGGAGAGTGCGTCGGCCTTCACATTCTGGGATCCTGGGCGGTAGGACAGAATGAATTGGAAGCGAGTGAGAAATTGGGCCCACCTGGCTTGATGAGAGTTCATCCGTTTCGCTGCCCGTATGTGCTCCACATTCCGGTGGTCAGTAAGAATCCGGAATGGATAGACTGCGCCCTCCAGCCAGTGTCTCCATTCCTCCAGAGCGAGGACCACCGCCAACAGCTCCCTGTCTCCAACTCCATTCCTCCAGAGCGAGGACCACCGCCAACAGCTCCCTGTCTCCAACTCCATAGTTCCTCTCTGCGGGGGTAAGCTTTTTAGAGAAAAAGCCACAGGGATACATTTACTCTGGCTTACCATGTCGCTGGGAGAGGACTGCACCCACGCTCTCCTCCGATGCATCCACCTCCAGGATGAAAGGACGAGATGGATCTGGGTGTTTTAGGATGGGCGCTGTGGTGAGCCTCTCCTTCAGCCTCTTGAAGGCAGCGTCAGCCTCAGGGTTCCAGGCCAGCTTCTGAGGCCCACCCTTAAGGAGAGAGGTGAGCGGGGCAGCTATGGAGCTGAAGGACCTGATGAAATTAGCGAAGCCCAGGATACTCTGTAGGCCCTTGATGGTGGTGGGAACTGGCCATGACCTGACGGCGTCCGTCTTCACTCCTTCCATGAACACCCCCTGAGGACTGATCCGGTATCCCAGGAAGGAGATGGCCTGTTGGTGGAATTCGCATTTCTCCCCCTTCACCAACAGGCTGTGTTCCCGGAGGCGGAGTAGGACAGGTCAGACGTCACTGACGTGCTCCTCGAACGTAGCCGAGTAGATCAGGATATCGTCGATGTACAGTCGTGGTCAAAAGTTTTGAGAATGACACAAATACTAATTTTCACAAAGTCTGCTGCCTCCAGTTTTGATGATGGCAATTTGCATATACTCCAGAATGTCATGAAGAGTGATCAGATGAATTGCAATTAATTGCAAAGTCCCACTTTGCCATGAAAATGAACTTAATCCCCCAAAAACATCTCCACTGCATTTCAGCCCTGCCACAAAAGGACCAGCTGCCATCATGTCAGTGATTCTCTCATTAACACAGGTGAGAGTGTTGATGAGGACAAGGCTGGAGATCACTCTGTCATGCTGATTGAGTTAGAATAACAAACTGGAAGCTTTAAAAGGAGGGTGGTGCTTGAATTTATTGTTCTTCCTCTGTTAACCATGGTTACCTGCAAGGAAACACGTGCCGTCATCATTGCTTTGCACAAAAAGGCCTTCATAGGCAAGAATATTGCTGCTAGTAAGATCGCACCTAAATCAACCATTTATCGGATCATCAAGAACTTCAAGGAGAGTTTCAATTGTTGTGAAGAAGGCGTCAGGGCGCCCAAGAAAGTCCAGCAATTGCCAGGACCGTCTCCTAAAGTTGATTCAGCTGCGGGATCGGGGCCCCACCAGTGCAGAGCTTGCTCAGGAATGGCAGCAGGCAGGTGTGAGTGCATCTGCACGCACAGTGAGGCGAAGACTTTTGGAGGATGGCCTGGTGTCAAGAAGGGCAGCAAAGAAGCCACTTCTCTCCAGGAAAAACATCAGGGACAGACTGATATTCTGCAAAAGGTACAGCGATTGGACTGCTGAGGACTGGGGTAAAGTCATTTTCTCTGATGAATCCCCTTTCCGATTGTTTGGGGCATCCGGAAAACACCTTGTCCGGAGAAGACAAGGTGAGTGCCACCATCAGTCCTGTGTCATGCCAACAGTAAAGCATCCTGATACCATTCATGTGTGGGGTTGCTTCTCAGCCAAGGGAGTGGGCTCACTCACATTTTTGCCTAAGAACACAGCCATGAATAAAGAATGGTACCAACACATCCTCCGAGAGCAACTTCTCCCAACCATCCAAGAACAGTTTGGTGACGACCAATGCCTTTTCCAGCATGGTGGAGCACCTTGCCATAAGGCAAAAGTGATAACTAAGTGGCTCGGGGAACAAAACATCGACATTTTGGGTCCATGGCCAGGAAACTCCCCAAACCTTAATCCCATTGAGAACTTGTGGTCGATCCTCAAGAGGCGGGTGGACAAACAAAAACCCACAAATTCTAACAAACTCCAAGCATTGATTATGCAAGAATGGGCTGCCATCAGTCAGGATGTGGCCCAGAAGTTAATTGACAGCATGCCAGGGCGGATTGCAGAGGTCTTGAAAAAGAAGGGTCAACACTGTAAATATTGACTTTGCATAAACTTAATGTAATTGTCAATAAAAGCCTTTGACACTTATGGAATGCTTGTAATTATACTTCAGTATACCATAGTAACATCTGACAAAAATATCTCATAACACTGAAGCAGCGAACTTTGTGAAGACCAATACTTGTGTCATTCTCAAAACTTTTGACCACGACTGTACACCACCACCTGTCTACTCAGCATGTCCCGGAACACGTCATTGACGAAGGACTGGAACACAGAAGGTGCGTTTGCGAGGCCGTAGGGAATGACGCAGTATTCATAGTGGCCTGAGGTAGTGCTGAATGCGGTCTTCCACTCGTCTCCTTCCTGGATTCGGATCAGGTTGTAGGCACTCCTCAGGTCCATCTTGGTAAAGTACCGGGCTGCTCGATGGCACCAGAGGTAGGGGGTACCGGTACTTGGTGGTGACTGCGTTCAGCCCCCTGTAGTCAATGCATGGTCTCAGTCCTCCGTCTTTTTTGGCCACGAAGAAGAAGCTGGCGAAGGCAGGAGAGGTAGAGTGTCTGATGAACCTGTTTCAGGGTCTCCGCCACATACTTCTCCATGGCCTCAGTCTCCGCCATGGAAAGGGGGTAAATGCGACTCTTCGGGGGGTGTTGTCCCTCCAGCAGGTCAATGGCGCAGTCCCAGGGCCTGTGAGGAGGGAGACACGTAGCCTTTAATGAAGAGAAGACATAGGAGAGATCTGCGTACTCACGTGGAATGTTGGGCTGGAGGGCGGACACCAGACTCTCCACTGACGTGGAACAACAAACCACCGGCAGGCAGGTCTTCCGGCATGAGGTGGACCAGGCTGTGATCCTCTTGGTGCTCCAATTGATGGTGGGGTTGTGTAGTCTGAGCCAGGGCAATCCCAAGACGATCCGGTGAAGGGGTGACATGACGATGTGGAATGACAGCTCCTCGTGGTGCTCCGGTAGTGTGGGAATGGTGATGTTGATGGGGAGAGTGACGTGCGTAATGGTGCCTGATCCAAGGGGTTTATTGTCCAGTGAGGTGACGTGTAGCGGAGATGGCAGTGGCACGGTGGGCAACCCCCATTCAGAGACCAGCTCCCTATCTATAAGGTTCCCCACTGATCCAGAATCTATCATTGCGGTAGAAATGGAAGAGAAGGAATAACCAGTCATCGTTATGGAAACTAAAAACAATGGTTTTGTGATAGGAGCTGACGTAACACTCACGGAGCGGCGACGGGAGTCATACCGCCTAGATAGGGAGCCACCAGGAGATATGTGGTCCGTGGTGGTGTAGGGGGTGCTGCCCACCTCCATGGGTGAGGACTCGGAAGCAGGGCGGCTTCCATAGCTCAGATGGGGTGAACGTCGAGGCTCTGGGAGGTGTTGGTGAACGCCGTCTCTCTCTCAACATGTCGTCAAGACGGATGGACGTGGTGATGAGGGTATCAAGGTCCATCTCGTCATCCCGACATGCAAGTTCCGTCTTGATGTCCTCCCGTAAGCCTCTCCTGTAGGCCGTGCGCAGAGCACGCTCATTCCAGCCAGAAGATGCCGCCATCGTGCGAAAGCTCAGAGCATACTCGGACGCGGGCCCCTCTCTCTGTTGTAGATGGAGGAGACGCTCACCCCTATCCTTTCCCTCCGTGGGATGATCAAACGTCGCCCTGAACCTAACGAGGAAGGTGGGGTAGGGAAGCGCCACTGCCTCCTCTCCTTCCCAGACTGCCGTGGCCCAATCCAGTGCCTTTCATTTAAGAAGCGAAATCACCAGCGCTATCCTGGCTTGGTCAGATGGATATGCCCCAGGCTGACGTGCCAGATAAAGGGAAACCTGTAGCAGGAAGCCGCTACATTTAGTAGTTTTACCATCATAGCGCTCCGGTAGGGCGAGGGTTCCCGCAGGAGTGGGTGATAGCACGGAAACAGGTGGATTGGGGGCACTCGCCGCTCCCTGAGGTGGAACTGGAGCGCTGGGCAAATTATGCAGAGTTTGGAGCACTTCCTGCATGGCGGCGTTCAACTGGGCAAGCTGCTGCTGGTGCTGGTCGAGGCATTGGGAAACTCCTGTTGCATCCATTTTTGTTTGGTGTGTGATTCTGTGACGCGTACTGAGTATACGAAGAGGCAGGACGCAGACACAGGAATTAACAAGGTCAAGGTTTACTTAACAATGAGCAAGAGAAATAACAAAGATAGAGTAAACGACACAAAGCTTAACAATCACACACAACATCATACAGAACAGTCCAGGGCTAAATAGGGGTGGTGATGAGATGATGAGGTGCAGGTGTGCTGGAGGTGATTAGGGTGCATTGGGTTTCCATTCCGGTGTTGCCGAGGTGGTGCGCTCAGACCGGTGGCTCAGTAGACCGGCGAATCAGAGCACCGGAGGGGAGCAACGGGAGGAGATGTGACACAGTGACACACAATCTATATTTAATCAATTTTAAATTCAGGCTGTAACACAACAAAATGTGGAAAAAGTCAAGGGGTGTGAATACTTTCTAAAGGCGCTGTAACTTCTGGAATGGGGTCAGGTCTATGTACAGGTGTAGTGTCATTTTGTTTATTTTACGGTCATGAGTCATGACTCATGATACATGTAAGGAGTTATTACCGGTAACAAGGCTCATCCTCGACCAGTGGCTAAATAGTCTACAGACGAACAATAAATGCAACCCACACTGGGGGAAAAGCTTGAAGTATCACTGCTGCTCTGTTGCAACTTGGAGAAAATGTTAAATACTGTGTGAGAAATAAATTATAATTATATGGAAAATATTACACTGAGTGTACAGAACATTAGGAACACCTGCTCTTTCCATGACATAGACTGACCAGGTGAAAGCTATGATCCCTTATTGATGTCACCACCACTTCAACCAGTGTAGATGAAGGGGGGATGACCGGTTAAAGAAGGATTTTTAAGCCTTGAGACAATTAAGACATGGATTGTGTATGTCATTCAGAGGGTGAATGGGCAAAACAAAATATTTAAGTGCCTTTGAATGGGGTATGGTAGTAGGTGCCAGGCGCACCGGTTTGAGTGTGTCAAGAATTGCAACGCTGCTGGGTTTTTCACGCTCAACAGTTTCCCGTGTGTATCAAGAATGGTCCACCACCCAAAGGACATACAGCCAACAGCAGGCCAGTGGTTGAAAACAGGTAATTGATGAAAAAGGACAAAGAAGGCTGACACGAATTGTGCAGAGCAACAGATGGGCTACAGTTAGTAAACTGACAGTCCAGTACACCATCGTGCCCAAAGACTCATAAAATAATCAACAACTTGTCGTACCTTGACACGAATCGGGAATGGCAGCCAACGACCTTAGTGTTCCACTTCTTTCAGCAAAAAACAAAAAACTGTGGTTGCAGTGGGCTAAGGAACGAAAACACTGGACACTGGAGAATTGGAAAAACATTGCCTGATGAATCCCAGTTCCTGCTGTTTCACACTGATGGGAGGATTAGGGCATGGAGAAAACCACAAGTACATGCATCCATCATTCCGCATGTCAACATTGCAGGCTGGTGGTGGTGTGGGGTGTTTTCATGGCACACATTGGGCCCCTTGATAAAAGTGGAGCAATGTTTGAATGCCACAGGATATCTGAACATCATTGCCAATCATGGCAGCAGTGTATCCATCTGCAAATTAATTTTTTCAGCAGGATATTGCCCCATGCCACAGGGCTAGGAATGTCCAGGAATGGTTCCACGAACATTACAGTGAATTCAGCTTACTGCAGTAGCCTGCCCAGTCACCAGATCTCAATCCACTTGAACATCTGTGGGATGAGATGGAGCGAGCTATTCGGAGTAGAGATCCACTACCAGCCAACTTGACACAACTGTGGGAAGCATTGGGCCAGCATCCCTGTGTAATGCTTTCGTAGCTCAACTGGTAGAGCACGGCGCTTGTAACGCCAAGGTAGTGGGTTCGATCCCCGGGACCACCCATACACAAAAATGTATGCACGCATGACTGTAAGTCGCTTTGGATAAAAGCGTCTGCTAAATGGCATATTATTATATTATTATTATTATTATTATTATTATTATATTAGAGTCCATGCCCCGACAAATTGAGGCTGTTCTGAGGGCAAAAGCGGGTGCAACTCAATATAAAGGAAGGTGTGCCTAATGTTTTGTACACTCAGTGTACTGTGTGTGTCTTCATATAAATCTGATTCTTTCCAACATCAACTCAATAAAGACAGCAAAGTAATATCAACAGTGTATTCACATTTAGGACATTCCCACAAGTATTGGTTTCTGAAAACGAGAGCAATACAAGAATACAATGAGAGGATTCCACGAATGGGACAAAATAACCATTACATTTTCCTTTGTGAAACTAGTATGATTCTAACTTCAGTATCGGGAATAGGGAGCTGTTACAATTGCAATGCGTATACAAGCAAATGGGTGATGGTATCCATTCAAAGAGCATTAATCACTGCACAGCATTTATCACAGTATTCCTTGTCACATTAAGCTTTCTTTGGGAGTATATGTACTGCTGTCTATATGATGACTATACATTAACCTTGATTAACCCAGAACTAAAGTCCTGCATAATTGGTCAGATGCTCGATTAAGTTCTGGCTCCATACATGTTAAGAGAAAATATAGAACGAGGACCAGAACCGGAACGATGTGCTCCACCCTCTCTCTTTGCAAGTTACGGGCAAGTCTATGGGCCAAATGTCCCCTCCCTGTCACGAACAGAAGAGGACCCAAGAGCGCAAGTTCAAATTCAGAGTTCTTTATTCAAGGTTACAGGCGGGAAGAGGAGTCCCAGGGGTGTCAGGGGTCTTTCAGGGTCCTCCTGTGGGTACCTGTGCTCCGGGGGTCACCAAATGTCCGGGGGTGTCCAGTCCAAGTGCTTAGTGTGTGTGTTCCCCAGTGATGGAGCGGCGTATCGGGCTGAGGGTGGTGAAACGTCTGGGCACGCTCATCTGGTGGTCGGAGACCTGGGGGGAACACACACACAACAGCAATATGAATGGCAGGCAGAAGTACAGATCAGGGCTGGGCAAATATCGTGGTGAGAGACAGAAGGCAGAAACGAGTTACCGGAGGGGCTGAAGATCGGAGAGTAGTCGAGGTCCAGAAGGCAGGTTGGGATAGACGGGGCAGTAGAACAAGGAGGCAGTCAAGAAAGGATCGGTATCACAAACAGGAGTCAGAGCGCAGACAGGCAGGTTACTGGTCCGGGTTTGAAGACGATCTGACAGGGCTTGGCTGAAAACCAGGGCTTGATATACTGGGAGAGGTAGTGGGGAAATGCAGTTCAGCTGGCAGAGTAATTAGAACAGAGTGAGGCAAGGTGAGGATGGTGAGTGGGAAATGCAGTGCAGCTGGCCAGGTAACAAGAGCAGAGCAGGGCAGGTGGAGCTAGTTAGGCTGAGTAGAGAGAGGGAGGTGAGCAGAGTGGAAGATAATTGAATGCAATTAATGTTGCTACCAGGGAGAGAGAGTGCTCATGACAGGACCCCCCTCCAAGGGACGGCCCCAGAAGTCCCAAGAACAACATCATGCCGGGAGGGTGGAGGGGAGCAGGCGGCGGGTCAGAACTCCTCCGAGCGGTCCGAGTGAATCTCCTCATCCTCAGAAGGAGCTGGAGGGTCACGGTCGGGAGACAGGACAGGCACTGAGACAGGAGCAGGGCGGGCCGGACGGCTAGGAACCCCTCTTGGACGGCCCCTACGGATTGCAGGCTGATCAGGATGTAGTCGGTGGAAGTCAGTGATAAGGGTCCGGTCCACTATCCTCCTGGCCGGGATCCAGGTCCTCTCCTCTGGACCATATCCCTCCCAATCAACGAGGTACTGGAGACCCCTACCCCTTCGCCTAGAGCGGAGCAGCCGCCGGACGGTGAAGACAGGACCGCCATCTACGAGGCGCGGAGGAGGTGGCGCCGGAGCTGCAGGGACCAGGGGACTTTCATGGACCGGCTTGACCTTGGAGACGTGGAAGGTGGGGGTGG
Source organism: Coregonus clupeaformis (assembly GCF_020615455.1). Classification (NCBI taxonomy): domain Eukaryota; kingdom Metazoa; phylum Chordata; class Actinopteri; order Salmoniformes; family Salmonidae; genus Coregonus; species Coregonus clupeaformis. Next base: position 206,254 of record NW_025533631.1, read on the forward strand.
ACCCGCATGGAAGCGGGCAACTGAAGTCGGACCGCCGTTGGACTGATGACTTTCTGCACAGGAAAAGGACCAATGAAGCGAGGGGCCAGCTTTCGTGATACAACCCGCAGCGGCAGATCCCGGGCAGACAGCCAGACCTTCTGACCAACCCGGTAAGTAGGTGCTGGGGTCCTCCGTCGGTTGGCACCGACGGCGTAGCTGGTTCCAGACTTCAGGAGCACAGTGCGAGCCTGGGCCCAAGTGCGGCGGCAGCGGCGGGCATACGCAAGAGCAGACGGACAGGTGGCATCCGCCTCCTGGCTGGCAAACAGTGGAGGTTGATACCCGTAGACACACTGAAAGGGGGAGAGCCCGGTGGAGGAACTGGTGAGTGAATTATGGGCATATTCCACCCAGAGCAGGTGTTGAGCCCAGGCCCGGGGATTTTGGGAAGCCACACACCTCAGTGCCTTCTCCAGCTCCTGGTTCATGCGTTCAGTCTGGCCGTTTGACTGCGGGTGGAATCCAGACGATAGGCTGGCGGTGGCCCCAAGGAGATGACAAAACTCCTTCCAAAAGGTTGCTGAGAATTGCGGGCCCCGGTCTGACACTATATCCTGGGGTAGGCCATGGATACGAAACACATGTTCCAGGACCACCTGGGAGGTCTCTTTAGCAGAGGGTAGTTTGGGAAGGGGCACGAAGTGGGTCATCTTACTAAAGCGGTCAACAATGGTAAGGATGACTGTGTGTCCGTCAGAGGGCGGAAGGCCCGTAACAAAGTCCAGTGAAACGTGGGACCAGGGCCTCTTGGGTATGAGTAGGGGTTGCAGCAACCCAGCAGGAGGCTGGTTGGGAGTCTTGTTTCGGTTACAAGTGGGACAAGCTCGGATGAATTCTCGGACATCCCGTCTCATCCCCCGCCACCAGAACCGCTGGCGGACCAGATGAAGGGTGCGAGTGATGCCGGGATGACAGGCCAGACGGGATTCGTGCCCCCACTGAATCACAGGTGACCTGAGATTTGCTGGAACAAACAGACGGTTGGGGGCGCTGGTGCTTGGACCTGGCTGGTCCCGAAGAGCCTCCATGACCTGCTTCTCGATCTCCCAGGTGAGGGCCGCTACGACCAAGTGGCTGGGAAGAATGGGAGCTGTCATGGCGGTGGTCTCGTCCTTCTGAAACATCCGGGAAAGAGCATCAGGTTTGATGTTGCGAGATCCCGGGCGGTAGGAGAGCGTGAAATTGAAGCGCGTAAAGAACAGAGACCACCGCTGTTGACGGGAGTTCAGCCTCCTGGCTGTTTGGATATACTCCAGGTTCTTGTGGTCTGTCCACACTACGAATGGTTCCTTTGACCCCTCTAACCAGTGCCGCCATTCTTCAAGGGGCGAGCTTGACAGCCAACAGCTCGCGGTTCCCAATGTCGTAGTTGCATTCGGCAGGGGTTAGCCGACGGGAGTAGAAGGCACAGGGGTGCATCTTGCCATCCTCAGCTGCTCTTTGAGAAAGCACTGCACCCACTCCCACGTCCGAAGCATCTACCTCCACCACAAACTGCCTTGCTGCATCTGGCATCTGGAGGATGGGAGCAGAAGTGAAACATGTCTTGAGGATATTGAAGGCCTTATCAGCAGCTGATGTCCATTGGTACGGTTGTTTAGTGCTGGTTAGCGCCGTGAGGGGTGCAGCCACTGTGCTATAGTTTCTGATGAATCTCCTATAAAAGTTGGCAAAGCCCAGGAACTGTTGCAACTTCTTCCGAGACTCAGGAACTGGCCAGGAAGTGACAGCCGACACCTTCGTGAGATCCATCTGAATGCTGCCCTCGGTCACCACATACCCCAGGAATGAAACGGTCTTGGCATGGAACTCGCACCTCTCTGCCTTCACGAAAAGAGAGTTCTCCAGCAGGCGGCGCAGGACCAACCGGACGTGGTGCGTGTGTTCTGACAGAGTCTTTGAGAATATTAAAATATCGTCAAGGTACACAAATACGAACGTATTTAGCATGTCCCTGAGGATATCATTCACTAGGGCTTGAAAAACTGCTGGGGCATTGGTGAGGCCGAAGGGCATGACGAGATATTCATAGTGGCCGGTTGGTGTGTTGAACGCTGTCTTCCATTCGTCTCCCTCCCTCATCCGCACCAGATGGTAGGCATTGCGAAGGTCCAGCTTAGTGAATACAGTGGCTCCCTGCAGCAGTTCGAAGGCAGACGAAAGTAAGGGCAGTGGGTAGCGATTCTTAACCGTGATGTCGTTCAGACCCCGGTAATCTATGCATGGACGAAGAGAACCGTCCTTCTTGCCGACAAAGAAGAATCCCGCTCCTGCGGGGAAGACGACGGTCTAATTATCCCCGGAGGCAAGAGAGTCATTAATGTAGTCCTCCATGGCCTTTCTTTCCGGGGCTGACAGTGAATACAGACGACCCTTGGGAGGTGCTGTGCCAGGCAGGAGATCAATCGCGCAGTCATAGGGTCTGTGTGGGGGGTAGAGATGTCGCCTTGGATTTGTTGAACACCTCTTTCAGGCTGTGGTAACAGGCCGGAACATTGGATATGTCGGAGGTAGCGCTAGATCCTTCCCGGTGAACGGGCAGGGTGGCCCCCCCTTAAACAGGTCTGGTGACAACTCCTTCCCCACTCACGGACTGTTCCTGTCTCCCAGTCGATGTGGGGGGTTGTGCTGACGGAGCCACGGGTATCCAAGAATGAGTGGTTGGCCAGGTGAGTGTAGGAGGTGAAACTGGATGGACTCCTGGTGGTTTCCTGACAGCAGGATTGTCACAGGGGCGGAGATATGAGTGACAGTGCCAAGATGATGCCCATCCAGGGCTCGTGCAGGAATGGGTTGTGTCAGTTGATGATGGTTCACGCCCAGTTGCTGTGCAAGCTCAGGGTCCATGATGTTTGCTTCGGCTCCGGAATCCACAAGGGCGGCCAATGTATGAGTCTTGTCAGAAAGCTGAAGGCGGAGATGAAGCAGGGTCTTTCGGATGGAGGGAGACTGAAGGCTTGTTGAGCTCACCCGGATCTCCCCTACACCTGGTGAGCTGCGGCTTTTGCCGGACAAGTAGCGACACGGTGATTCTCGCCACCACAGTAGAGGCAAAGGTTGGAGCTTAGACGGCGCCGACGCTCCTCGGGAGTCAGAGAGGCACGGCCAATCTCCATGGGCTCAGGCTGATTGAGTTGGCTATGGGACTTGACAGGCAGGGGCTGGACAGAAGCGGTATCGACCCGAGTACGGATGGCAGGTTGACTGAGACGGCCCTTCTCCCTCCTCCGGGTCTGTATACGGCGGTCAATGCGAACGGCAAGGTCAATGGCGGCATCAAGCGTTGAGGGCGGGTCATGGGAAACAAGCTCGTCCTTGATATAGTCCGCCAGGCTATGGAGGAAGGCTTGCACCAGTGCCTCTGGGTTAAACGAGCTTTGACTGGCCAGGGTACGAAAGTCAATGGAGAAGTCTGCCACTGTCCGATTGCCCTGACGGATGGTGAGCAGAGCTTGTGACGCTTCGGCTGTTGGCGAGCCTAGGTCAAAGACCTTTAACATCTCCTCCTCAAAGGCACTGAAGGAGGCACAGGCTGGGGTTTGCCGGTCGAATTCGCCGTTCCCCACAACCGAGCTCGACCGGTGAGATGTGTGATGACATACCCCACCTTGGCTCCCTCTGTTGAGAAAGTCCTGGGCTGTAGTGCAAACTGGATTCGGCAGCTGCTCAAGAATGGTCTTACTTGCTTCTGGTTGCCATCAAAACGTTCCGGGTTCCCAATCCTTGGTTCAGGAGCGTGGGGATCTGGTGGCAGCACTGCCGGGCCTGCAGCATTGGGACCTCCAGCGGAGGGATGAAGGAGTATCGGTGGTACAGGAACAAAAGGACCAGGGGGGTGCAGGTGGAGTAGCCGGGCTTGAGAGTAGTTGCAGGGCTTGGGCTAGCTGTTGTTGCTGCAGTTGGAACTGTTGTTGCTGCTGGTTGAATAGCTGGAGAAGGGAAGCGATGTCGCCAGCCATCCGATTTATGTCTCCCTCAGAGCGTTCCAGTCGCTGTAGGGCAGTCCTCTCTGGCTCTTCCTCCATCGTGGTCAGGGGAGTGCGCTGGGTCCATGATGGTCAGATCGTTCTGTCACGAACAGAAGAGGACCCAAGAGCGCAAGTTCAAATTCAGAGTTCTTTATTCAAGGTTACAGGCGGGAAGAGGAGTCCCAGGGGTGTCAGGGGTCTTTCAGGGTCCTCCTGTGGGTACCTGTGCTCGGGGGTCACCAAATGTCCGGGGGTGTCCAGTCCAAGTGCTTAGTGTGTGTGTTCCCCAGTGATGGAGCGGCGTATCGGGCTGAGGGTGGTGAAACGTCTGGGCACGCTCATCTGGTGGTCGGAGACCTGGGGGAACACACACACACAACAGCAATATGAATGGCAGGCAGAAGTACAGATCAGGGCTGGGCAAATATCGTGGTGAGAGACAGAAGGCAGAAACGAGTTACCGGAGGGGCTGAAGATCGGAGAGTAGTCGAGGTCCAGAAGGCAGGTTGGGATAGACGGGGCAGTAGAACAAGGAGGCAGTCAAGAAAGGATCGGTATCACAAACAGGAGTCAGAGCGCAGACAGGCAGGTTACTGGTCCGGGTTTGAAGACGATCTGACAGGGCTTGGCTGAAAACCAGGGCTTGATATACTGGGAGAGGTAGTGGGGAAATGCAGTTCAGCTGGCAGAGTAATTAGAACAGAGTGAGGCAAGGTGAGGATGGTGAGTGGGAAATGCAGTGCAGCTGGCCAGGTAACAAGAGCAGAGCAGGGCAGGTGGAGCTAGTTAGGCTGAGTAGAGAGAGGGAGGTGAGCAGAGTGGAAGATAATTGAATGCAATTAATGTTGCTACCAGGGAGAGAGAGTGCTCATGACACTCCCCTTCCAAAATTTGAACGATGCTAACACCTGCAAAATCGGGATTTGTCTAAATAACCAGTGATGAAAAACCTGAGCACCGTAACTAATGCTGCTCGTTATCCCATTGTATCATGACAGAGCTACGGTACCATTTGTTTACGTAGTCTGTCCACGAGAGATTAAATATAAATGTGCCCATGCCAAAAATGTGATTACTGTGTGTAGATTTCTAAACAATGTATTCACAAAGAAACAAATACAGCAAAATAATTTAGTAGTTGTAATTGGGTAATATCTTGTAATCATACATTTTCATATAAACAATTGGTCATGCTTGGCCTAGGGATAGATATAAACCATATCCCTTAAAACTCAAACCATCACAGAAGGTCCTTTTCATCAGAAAATACTATTTTCAAAAACATGTAAAGTAAATCACTGTAAATCAACCTGCAGAGAAATATCAAAACTATAACAACATGAAAGCCATCTTCAGAGTTTTCAGCCTTTCCAATGGAAGTGACAGACAGTATCCACTACCGGTCAAAAGTTTTACATTGTAATATACACTACCGGTCAAAAGTTTAAGAACACCTACTCATTCAAGGGTTTTTACTATTTTCTACATTGTAGAATAATAGTGAAGACATCAAAACTATGAAATAACACATATGGAATCATGTAGTAACCAAAAAAGTGTTAAACAAATTAAAATATATTTTATATTTGAGATTCTTCAAATAGCCACTTTGCCTTGATGACAGCTTTGCAAACTCTTGGCATTCTCTCAACCAGCTTCATGAGGTAGTCACCTGGAATGCATTTCAATTAACAGGTTTTCCTTCTTAAAAGTTAATTTGTGGAATTACAAATTTGACATTTTTGGTTCAAACCGCAGTGTCTTTGTGAGACGCGGTGTGGGTGAACGGATGATCTCCGCATGTGTATTTCCCACCATAAAGCATGGAGTAGGAGGTGTTATTGTGTGGGGGTGTTTGCTGGTGACACTCTCTGTGATTTATTTAGAATTTAAGGCACACTTAACCAGCATGGCTACCACAGCATTCTGCAGCGATACCCCATCCCATCTGGTTTGGGCTTAATGGGACTATTATTTGTTTTTCAACAGGACAATGACCCAACACACCTCCAGGCTGTGTAAGGGCTATTTTACCAAGAAGGAGCGTGATGGAGTGCTGCATCAGATGACCTGGCATCCACAATCCCCCGACCTCAACCAAATTGAGATGGTTTGGGATGAGTCGGACCGCAGAGTGAAGGAAAAGCAGCCAACAAGTGCTCAGCATATGTGGGAACTCCTTCAAGACTGTTGGAAAAGCATTCCAGGTTAAGCTGGTTGAGAGAATGCCAAGAGTGTGCAAAGCTGTCATCAAGGCAAAGGGTGGCTATTTGAAAAATCTCAAATCTCAAATATATTTTGATTTGTTTAACACTTTTTTGGTTACTACATGATTCCATATGTGTTATTTCATTGTTTTGATGTCATCACTATTATTCTACAATGTAGAAAATAGTAAAAATAAAAATAAAAACCCTTGAATGAGTAGGTGTTCTAAAACTTTTGACCGGTAGTGTAAGCGCCAGTATGTGGTCTTGCTTCATTGTAACAGGTGCATATACAGTATTTGAGTAAATGAAAGACAACAGCGACAGTAGTTTTATATGTCTCCTAACTTGCGTTCCAACTCTGTGAAAACGTTTGCGTTGACATGATCCACTTCATCTTCCACCTACAGAAACAAAACAAAAAGAACAGCTATAACTGTCACGAGAATTTCTATCTCAAATGTTCTAACTGAACTTTTCAATATCTCTGTCTGAGTCCTGAAGGTTGTAAAGCTCCAGTTCAATGAATCAGACAGTCTCAGTATACAATTATCAGGTTTATTCAGAGAGCTCTCCCGCTAAAAAGAACAGTATTTTTATATGCGTACACAAAAAGGACCTTGCTCCGCCCACCTTTAGGCGGCCTGTTTAACAGTTTCTAGGCCCCCTTCCCTGTTAGTGGTTTTATTGTCTTATAACTCTAACACAGTTTACACAGTTATACAGTATCGGGGTGGAATATTTTAGTCATTACATTAAACATACAAATCCATCTATCAATAACTGACAGACATAACTAAGCTTAATGCTGTTCCCCTCTTCCCCGTCTGTCCCTCCCTCCTCACGTTCTCCATTTATCCTCATTCTGCCTCTCTATGGGTTTCTCCCTCCTCCTTCTCACTCTCTTCTTCCCCTCCTCCCTGTCCCTCCCTCCCTCCTTCTCGCTCTCTCTCCATTCTCCCTCTCCTTTCTGCCTCTCACCTGTTCCACGTCATCCACCTCCGGGATGTAGAACTGCAGCATGTTCTGGATGCCATTCTTCAGGGTGTCAGTGGAGCTGGGGCAGCCGGTGCACGAGCCAACCAGCTTCAGCTTTACCGTGCCGTTCTCAAAGCCCTTAAATATTATATCACCGCCATCCTCCATCACTGTGGGCCTGTGGGAGATGGGAGGGTTTATTAGGTTAGTGTATTTGTCATTGAACAACATAACAGGTATTATTACAATTGTTATTAAAAACTAGGAGGGAGAGAAGAATGGAGGGGAGGAAGGAGGAAGAAGAGGAGAGGTTTAAGAGGGGGAAGGGGATGGGAGAATTTGTACTGAGCTGTCCTTGAAGATAATATTACTATAGTCTTTATTTCATATCAACATCACTTCTATAATTTGTTTGTGGAACAACTTCAGTGCCCAAACAATCTGCCTGAGGGTGGTCTACGGAGATAGGTGGAATGGGCTGAGAGTAGCTAGGGGTGGGATTAAAATCTCATGATCTTTTATGATTATGACCGAAAACACTATATACATTCAGGTCCGAAATTATTGGCACCCTTGATATGGGTTCGCTTCACACTGTTCACAGCATGACCCACTATGCTGTTTACGTTCTGCATCTATGTTATAATCGCTGAATCTACCTTTAACAAGGGCCCCAGGACCAGTGGAAGCAAAATAACCCTGTAACATCAAAGATCCACCACCATATGCATCTTTCTTTTAACGCAAAACCCACCACTGGTGTGCATGGCCAAATAGCTCTATTTTCGTGTAATCTGACCATAGCACCGGTTCCAATCCAAGTGCCAATGTTGTTTAGCAAACTCCAGGCATTTACTTTGGTTGGATGACATGAAAATAGAGCTCTTTGGCTACGTACACAAGTTGTGGGTATTGCGTCGAAAGAAAGATGCATATGGTGGTGGATATTTGATGTTATGGGGTTATTTTGCTTCCACTGGTCCTGGGGCCTTTATTTTTCTCCCCAATTTTGTGATTACGTTCTTGTCTCATCGCTGCAACTCCCCAACAGGCTCGGAAGAGGTGAAGGTCGAGTCATGCGTCCTCCGACAAACCGAGCTTCTTAACACCCGCTTGCTTAACCCAGAAGCCTGCTGCACCAATGTGTCAGAGGAAACACCGTTCAACTGACGACCGAAGTCAGCCTGCAGGCACCCGGCCCGCCAAAAGGAGTCACTAGAGCGCGATGAGCCAAGTAAAGCCCTTATGGCCAAACCCTCTCCTAACCCGGACGACGCTGGGCCAATTGTGCGCCGCCCTATGGGACTCCCGGTCACGGCCGGTAATGACACAGCCTGGGATCGAACCCCAGGCTGTAGTGACGCTGCAACACTGCGATGCAGACCCCACTCGGGAGGCCCATGGGGCCCTTGTTAAGGTCAACGGCATCATGAACTTTACCCAGTACCAGGACATTTTAGCCAAAAACCTGGTTGCCTCTGCCAGGAGGCTGCAACTTGGGCACAAGTGGATCTTCCAGCAAGATAATAACCCAGAGCACATCGAAATCCACTAAAATGTTTAATTGACCACAATATCAACATTTTGCAATGGCCATCCTAGTGAAAACCTGTGGTTTGAATTGAAGAGAGCAGTCCATAAGCGCAGATGAAGGATATCAAGGATCTGGAAAGATTCTGTATGGAGGAATGGTCCAAGATCCCTCCCAATGGGTTCTCAAATCTCATAAAACATTTTAGAAAAACGCTCAATGCCATTATCCTTGAAAGGTATTGAAAACAAGGGTGTCAATAAATTTGGCCCCTGTTTTTTTGAGAAAAACAATGATTACTTTTTAAACAAAATCTCTTTCTCTGAGCAGTTGTATTAGTACAAAATAATATAAGTTCCCTTTTGTTTTTGCATACATGGCTCAATATTATAATTATTTATTTTGTACAGTCATTTTTGCTTATCTTTATCAACAGTGTCAATAATTTCAGACCCCACTGAAACTTTACCTGATCCGTGTATCTAGAAGCTCCTTAATCATTGAAACAATTTCATCATCATCTTCAGAGTGACCTAAGACAGGAACAGCATGGTGAAGTCTTAAATTCATAATACAAAAAAAAACATTTTCATTATATGTATGCGATTTATCAAGATGACAGTACAGTACAGATTATTTTTATTTTTTATTTTTTTATTTTAGTCATTTAGCAGACGCTCTTATCCAGAGCGACTTACAGTTAGTGAATACATATTTTTTTATACTGGCCCCCCGTGGGAAGATTGACCCTCAACACCCATATGAAGAAGAGTGTTGTTCCTGTCATACTCACTGCTCTCATGGTGGGTCACCCCCGTGGTTATGGGGTCTCCACTGTCAAAGAACTTAGTGATGGCATCCATGACATGGTGCTTGATGTCTGTCCACTCCACATCGTCATCTGCCTGGCAAGGGCAAGACAAAACATGCAAAGGCCTGTTAGTAAATCAACATGGCTTTGTCCCGATTCCCCACCCTTCTCCCGAAGTGTGCACTTGCACACTTTCTTGCATGGATTTAGCAATGGTGAAAACTCACTCTTGCCAATGCTTATACCAATCCTATGTTTTTAAATCAATGACAAGGATTGTGCAAGTGCACAATTTGGGAGAATGTCGAAAATTGGAACATAGCCCATGAATTGAATCAGAAAATGTTAAATTGTATTTGTGACATGATCCATTCAGTCATCATGGTCTAAATGCACACCATATCCCAGAGTAAATGGATAGGGTTGGTAAATGAAGGTTTAAACTTTACTTATTGGGTACCTTGGTCACTGTGATGAAGTCAGGGCCATAGAACACACTTTTCACTCCTTCGATTTCAAACAGGTTCCTATGGAAACCAAAGGGGGTCAACAAACAGTGGAGAAGCACATTGCACTTTGCTATTTATTTTTACTTGAGGCATGCACAAAACTGTAACTTACGCTAGTCAGTACAGTAAACCTCTAAGAAATACGTTCCTAGAGCACAAATTATTATCTTCGGTTCAAGTTCTCCTACAGCAGTTCATGTACAAATGTCACTGGTTCTCACACACTCTGAAAATCAAACAAGCTGATGTTTTGAGAACAATTTGTGATTCACGTTGGAAAACCTGAGTTTATTCATACTGTCTGGTTTTGTCATGGTTACTGCTCATTGTTCATATTTCCAATTGCTCCTAAAAAGGCAAATGTTGCAACACAATTTGCCCTGTTAACCAACAACAGTACTAACCTGGCTAAGGAGGAGCACTCTGCAGAGCTTGGAGAGGGGAAGTCCAGGGTCCCCGCCCCCAACACAGGCTTACCAGGGAGGAACTTCAAGCTCCGGGGGTTTGGAGTGTCCTGTGTCTGAATTGACAAGTGTCGCACTGAAACACAATGGAATGATTGATTGATTGATTGATTGATTGGGGAAAAGATGCACTGAGTACAACCCAGGGAATAACACATTAAAGCGATTCCACTTGTTTCCAACGTGGTCCCCGATGGAATAGACACAATATAGACAAAACACAAGAAAACAACAGTAATCCCTACAGTAAAAAAAATACTTACAAAATAAAAAGAGTCAACCTATCCTATTCCCATAATTTGTCCTCCTGGACACTCAATACATTATACATCAATAAATCTATATTGTTATCAATACAACTGTAACCGCAATCATTAGAGCATATAGCTACAGGTAACTGCCAAAATAAAGGAAACACCAACAAAGTGTCTTAATAGAGCGTTGGGCCACCACGGGCCTTGGCATAGATTCTACAAGTGTCTGGAACTCTATTGGAGGGATGCGACACCATTCTTCCATGAGAAATTCATTTGGTGTTTTGTTGATGGTGGTGGTAGAGAACGCTTTCTCAGGCGCTGCTCCAGAATCTCCCATAACTGTTCAATTGGGTTGAGATCTGGTGACTGAGACACACACACCCCGTTAATCCCCCTATGCTCCATTGAGACCCCTCTTTCAAAGGCACCGAGATCTCTTCTTCTAGCCATGGTAGCCAAAATGATGGGCAACTGGGCATTTTTATACATGACCCTAAGCATGATGGGATGTTAATTGCTTAATTAACTCGGGAACCAGGATGTGATGACACGAACGCGTAAAAATGACACTAAGTACAGACCTACGTCTCCTGATTACAAACCTTTGTTCAATCCTTTGTCTCCTGAGTTCCCACCTTCTTCTCCTGAATACAAACCAAGTACAATTACCTATAAATCTACTTGCGCTCTTGAGAACATCAGTCGGCAGTAGTGAGTGCTCTGAAGTTGAGCCAGACCAGGATGAAGTACCTGCGGCTACAGGTGTGGTAGATACTTTCAGTGTTTGCCATGGGAGTCCTATCAGAGATGATTTTGGACCGGTAGGAGTGAGATTTTTTGGAAAAGGTGGATTCCTGCTTTTTGCCCAAACCGTACATTGTTTCATGCTCGATAAAGGACAAACTGGGAGCGGTTACATCTTTGAAAGTTTTGAAAAGTGGAATTGTTTAGATTTTTTCTGCATCCTCTGCCCAGAGGCAGCAGGCACTGTGCATCACGTGTCTCGGGGCTCAACCTGTATCATGCTCAAAGGGATGACCGGGGGATAGCGTTGAGCAATGAAACTGAGAATGCCCTGTCTGTCTCGTTGAGCTTTGACAGAGAGTTTCTACCTGATAAGGTCAGGTTAGGTTATATTTGCTATTCTGTGAGGGCCTATGTTCCGAACCCGCTACGGTGCTTTAGGTACCAAGGATTCAGACATGTTGCAGCAGTGTGTAGAAAGGAGATCCCACAATGTGAGAAATGTGCAGGAGGGCATAGTCAGTGGTAGTATAAAGTTGGGATAAAGAAAGCACTGTGTCAACTGTGGGGGCGCCCTTGCAGCTGGGGAGCCGAAGTGAGACCAGTTGAGTTTGAGTGAGGCAGTGAAGAGACTAGAGCAGGGGTGTCAAACGTCCGGCCCGCGGACGTTTTTCAATAAAATAAACTGCTGTTCCAATTGCGTCCACTGGATGGCGCAATAGCAATTGTGTTAAGCAAGCAAACTGTTTATAATAATAAATAATAATAATATGCCATTTAGCAGACGCTTTTATCCAAAGCGACTTACAGTCATGCGTGCATACATTTTTGTGTATGGGTGGTCCCGGGGATCGAACCCACTACCTTGGGGTTACAAGCGCCGTGCTCTACCAGCTGTTTATACCGGGGCAGAGCAAGTAGGTCAAGCACGTGCAGCCAATGAGCTACTTTGTTTTGCCCGCGATATTTATTACGGCTTCTACTTTTAACATGATGTGCTTTGGCACCCTCATTGCCCCAATATGTCTCTGTCAAAAAAGAGAAAAGTGGACGCAGAGTGCAGAGTGTTCCAAGAAAAATGGTCATCCTATTTCTTCACGGAATTGAATGGGAAAGCTGTATGTTTGGTGTGTTCAGAGCATGTTGCAGTGCTGAAAGAATATAACCTTCGTCGCCACTATGTGAGTCTTCATGCCGACAAATATGACAACTTTCAAGGACAGCGGAGATGAGAGAAGGTGAATGAACTGTTGGCGGGTCTGAAGAAACAGCAGTCTGTGTTTACTCACAGCCGAGACATCAGTGACGCTGCAGTGAAAGCTAGCTACCTCATTGCTAATGAAATCGCAGTGGCTTCAAAACCATTTAGTGAGGGTGAATTTGTAAAAACATGCATGAAGAAGGCAGCGGAGATTGTATGCCCTGAAAAGCGGCAGGCTTTTGCAAATATCAGCCTGACAAGAAACACAGTTGCAGACAGGATTTCCGATCTTTCAGTGGATTTGGACAGCCAGTTGAAGCAAAAAGTAAAGTCATTTATTGCGTTTTCGGTTGCAATTGATGAAAGCACGGACATTACAGATGTTGCACAATTGGCCATTTTCATCCGCGGAGTTGATGACACATTGACCGTCACCGAGGAGTTCGTGGAGTTGGTGCCGATGACAGATACAACAACAGCAGCTGATATTTTTACCGCACTCGTCGGCGCGCTGGACAGGGTCGGAGTGGACTGGTCCCGCGCTGTCAGCCTGGCTACAGATGGTGCGCCCTCAATGATCGGGAAAAAAGCAGGCGTTGTGACAAAGTTCAGAGAGAAAGTGCAATCTGCAAATGGAGGACGTGATTTTTTGACTTTTCACTGTATTTTGCACCAGGAGGCTTTGTGTTGCAAGTCATTAAAGATGGATAACGTCATGAAGGTGGTCATCCAAACTGTTAATTTCATCCGATCCAGAAGCCTGAATCACCAAAAGTTTGACAGCCTTCTCAGAGAGAAAGACCACATCTATGGCCTGCCATACCACACTGAGGTAAGATGGTTAAGCCGAGGTGCTGTGCTGAGGCGTTTCTTTGATTTACGAGAAGAAATTGAACAGTTCATGGAAGAAAAGGGCAAACCAGTGTTAGAATTTCATTCCGCAGAATGGATGCAGGACCTTGCATTTATGGTGGATGTTACAGAGCACCTGAATAACTTGAACAAACAGCTGCAAGGGCGCAACAAAGTTGTCACGCAGTATTATGACAGCATACGTTCTTTCAAGTTGAAGCTGTCATTGTGGGAGACGCAACTTGCCGGTGGTGATGCAGCTCACTTCCCCTGTCTGAAAAATTTGTGCGCGACCCAACATGTGGCAGACATGAAGCAGTTCAAAGATAAAATAACGGGACTGTTACGGGAGTTTGAGCAACGCTTTCAGATTTATGTTTATATGTTTTTATGTTGATGTGCTATTGTTTTTAATTTATTTTATTTGTATATTTAACCTATTCTTGACTCTGTGGTTCTTGCACTTGTTTGGGGAACAGGATTTCATTATTTTTATCTACATTTCTGCCTGAGAAATGACACCCTGATATAGTTCTGTGATCTGTGAAACAGTTCTGTTAATCACTGAGGCATTGTGTGTTTGTGTGTTATTTTTCTTTAGAATTTTCAAATAAACTTGACGTGTTTTATGATTAATAGTGATGTTGTGCTTGTACTATTTTGGACACACTGTCCTCAGGCTCCAGCTTTATGTTGTATGTTGATCGTATTAAAACAAAGAAAACAATCTGAAGTTGTTGTTTTTAAGTTATATATACCATGATTTTTCCGGTCCGGCCCACTTGGGAATAGATTTTCCTCCATGTGGCCCCTGAGCTAAAATGAGTTTGACACCCCTGGACTAGAGGACAGTCCAAAGGTGAGTAGGCCTGAAGGGAGAGCCAGAGAGGATGTTTTTTTTAGTAAGGTTGGATTTCTTGCGTTTATAGCCATGGTGATCAACTGCACTGCACTGATGGAGTGGAAATCACAGAACATAGATGTGGTAGTTGCAGCCACAGAAAAATATTTGGGTGAGAGAGATTTTAGTGCAGAAGATCTACAGGGAGTTTTGAGAAAAGGGGTTCCATCCTCCCAGGCCGGATATTAGGGCCAAAGTAGTGGGATGGGATAGGGTGATCTCCCGAGTGGCGCAGTGGTCTAAGGCCACTAGAGATCCTGGTTCGAATCCAGGCTCTGTCATAGCCGGCCGCGACCGGGAGACCCATGGGGCGGCGCACAATTGGCCCAGCGTCGTCCGGGGTAGGGGAGGGAATGGCCGGCAGGGATGTAGCTCAGTTGGTAGAGCATGGCGTTTGCAACGCCACGGTTGTGGGTTCGTTTCCCACGGGGGGCCAGTATGAAAAATAAATAATGTATGCACTCACTAACTGTAAGTCGCTCTGGATAAGAGCGTCTGCTAAATGACTAAAATGTAATGTAAAAATGTGATGGGTTTTTGGGTATAGTGTATAGGTGCAGGGTTAGAGAGTGCAATTTAAGAGTTTCCACTTCCCATTTTTTGGGGGGGACCAAAATGTGCAATCTGGCCTCCGACCTGCGAAGGGCAGCAATACGCAACACAGCGTCTAGTCTGCCAGAAATTCACACAAAGAGAATAACTCCTGCACCACACTTGTGTGGATGCACCTGCTTTCAATATACTTTGCATCCCACATTTAAGCAAGTGTTTCCTTTATTTTGGCAGTTACCTGTAGTTCCACTAGCTAGTAGGCCTACTCTGTATATACTACAGAAAACATGACAACTGTACCCTTTGAATGTGGTTCTTCTAGTTAGTAAATGTGAATGAGATCAAAAAGGACGGTTTCTCACCTGCAGACTGTGTGGATCCAGTCAGAGGCAGAATTTGAACTTTTCTGAAGTTATGGCCAATACATTGTGTGTGGAACTGGTTTCTCATCTTAATTGGAAACCTATAACAGACAGTACATGTCATGTATTTAGATGGTCGGACATTCGTTAAACAGAGTGGGTTTATCCTTCCAAACCTGTTACTTCGGTTGGCCTTGCAAAATCTAACTTGAGACTGTCAAAAAGCAAAGAAACGATAAATCAGCTAGATACCTATGGTTGTGCGGTGACACTGACTAGTCGATGCCTCAATGACCAGACTGCAAAACAAAACTGGGAATAGTTTTAGATAGATACATTAGCTAGCTAACGTCGTTCGCTAGGTACTCAAAAAGTTAGCTATTCACTCAATCAAGATGCTGATGGGTTTAGCTAGCTAACTACAGAAGACCCAGGTAAACAGAGTTCTTGTTATACTTCATGGCCCACCGTGATTGCAGACTGAACTTTATGATTTATAAAATGTGGGACATTTCAGCTGCGCAACATGATGATGGGATTAGGCTGGGACTAGGTTTGACATCGACGATGTTGCAGTTAGCATTTAGCTACTGTAACGTCGTTAGCTAGTATGGTCAACCTTAGCTTATTTCCTAACGACATTGGCAGCCAATCGTGCTGAAATCACAGCAAGGCGTTCATTAAGTTGGTATACCTAAGCAGAACTGTTAATTTAATAGAAAATGTTGAAACTCAAACCTAAAATGAGATGTATTTCGTGACCGAATCAACTGTAGAAAACTCCATCTAACGCGGGCCGCCATGATTTGATTTGTTTTGAAAATGAGGACTCCAGAGAGCTGGCTTCACATACCCTGTTTAAAATAGATTCCAATTGCTCCACTGCTTATTAATCGTTCATTTGATAAGTAAATATTCTAAGTCATTACAATAAACAAACATAAATTCAACCTATATAGCTAGCTAGATACATTTCTAGAAAGTACGAATATTGGCATCTAAACAGCCAGCCACTATTGAGATGAATTAACTGTTGGTTCTGCAGGCTATGCAATGATAAACATAAATCAGAATTATTGCATGGAATGTATTGGGATTTTGTTGTTGCTACTAAAGCAAAACAAATGTCTTTAAAAAAAAGTATTTAATGTAAATGATCACTGAAGTGGGCCTATGTGTGATAGGTTACATAAATTAAAATCTCAAAATTTGGTATGTATTTGGGGCTGTATTTTGACAAATTTGCCACTAGTTTCCGGAATTTGCAACAAGATGTTAAACACAGGGATGACAAGACATGCATTCAAAGCAGGACTTTCACACCCATGAACTACAAAGCTGCAGTCCCCTCCATCCCTCCCTCTTCCTCTACTCCACTTCCAAGAGTTGTGTTGGTCAATTCTTTCAAATCAATCTCATTATTTACTACAGTATAAAGTTGAATAACACTTTAATAACACATTTTTAAGTTAATCTGAAAGTTCAAGTTCAAGTTTTAGTTTCCAGTTCAGTAAAGGAGTCGAAGAAACGTATAGTAGGCTAGAGCGCCACACTGCTCAGGGGAACTAGAGTTATGCAGTCTACAGTGTGTGCTATGTAATTTAAAACAAACAGTGAGATAGTGTCGAGAGGGCCCACCCCATGTTTCCTCACGTCTGTCCTCTGACAGGACAAGGTGGTACTCCCTTCCAAAAGGAGTGGCAGTAGAGTGGGTAGAACTTTAGTCTCCTCTGCTGCTCTCAAAAGACAGGAATGTTGCCTGGGTGGTGGAATATATACAGACAAACCGGTGCTATGTCGGTCTGCTGGATAAACTTGAATGATCTAGTTTGGTGACAGGACATACTTATTGGGATTCCACAGTGACGATGAAGCTGATTCTGCTGTGGAGGAATCTAGAGGCAGAGATCTTCAGAGTGCCAGAAAGACAGTGTCTGGACCCGGATCATCACGGCTGTACTTCTGCTGTTGCTCTCTAGCTCACTAAACTACCAAGACATGTTCCTCTGGAGTCTACTCCCCGTCTCCCTCTCCTTGGTGTCTCTCATTGGAACCTGGGTGACGTAAGTTCTATTTATATTTTCTTCTAAACTTTTATAAGATAATAATAACATGTTCTTGAGCTTCTTGACTTAGACTTCTGTCCAGCCTGGTCTCATAGACTAGATGTAATTTAGTAAACATAAATCCGAGACATTCAGATTAGTATGATATGTTACATTGAGTGTACAAAACATTAGGAACTCTTTCCAAGACATAGACTGACCAGGTGAATCCAGGAGAAAGCTATGATCCTTTATTGATGTAACTTGTTAAATCCACTTCAATCAGTGTAGATGAAGGGTAGGAAACAGGTTAAAGAATGATGTTTAAGCCTTGAGACATGGATTGTATATGTGTGCCATTCAGAGGGTGAATGGGCAAGACAAAATATTCAAGTGCCTTTGAACGGGGTATGGTAGTAGGTGCCGGGCACACCGGTATGAGTGTGTCAAGAACTGCAACGCTGCTGGGTTTTTCACGCTGTACAGTTTCCCGTGTATATCAAGAATGGTCCATACCAGGCGGTGATGCAACCGGGCGGGATGCTCTCGATGGTGCAGCTGTATACATTTTTGAGGATCTGAGGACCCATGCCAAATCTTTTCAGTCTCCTGAGGGGGAAAAGGTGTTGTTGTGCCCTCTTCACGACTGTCTTGGTGTGTTTGGACAATGATACTTTGTTAGTGATGTGGACACCAAGGAACTTGAAACTCTCGACCCGCTCAACTACAGCCCTGTCGATGTTAATGGGGGCCTGTTCGGCCCTCCTTTTCCTGTAGTCCACGATCATCTCCTTTGTCTTGCTCACATTGAGGGAGAGGTTATTGTCCTGGCACCACACTGCCAGGTCTCTGACCTCCTCCCTATATGCTGTCTCATCGTTGTCTGTGATCAGGCCTACCACTGTTGTGTCGTCAGCAAACTTAATGATGGTTTTGGAGTCGTACTTGGCCACGCAGTCGTGGGTGAACAGGGAGTACATGAGGGGACTAAGCATGCATCCCTTAGGGGCCCTGGTGTTGAGGATCAGCGTGGCAGATGTGTTGTTGCCTACCCTTACCACCTGAGAGCGGCCCATCAGGAAGTCCAGGATCCAGTTGCAGAGGGAGGTGTTCAGTCCCAGGGTCCTGAGCTTTGGGATGAGCTTGGAGGGGACTATGGTGTTGAATGTTGAGCTGTAGTCAATGAACAGCATTCTTACATAGGTATTCCTTTTGTCCAAGTGGGTGAGGGCAGTGTGGAGTGCAATAAAGATTGCGTCATCTGTGGATCTGTTGGGGCGGTATGCAAATTGGAGTGGGTCCAGGGGGTCTGGGATGATGGTGTTGATGTGAACCATGACCAGCCTTTCAAAGCATTTCATGGCTATAGATGTGATAGTCATTTAGGCAGGTTACCTTGGCATTCTTGGGCATGGGGACTATGGGGGTCTGCTTGAAACGAGTTGGTATTACAAGTCAGGGATAGGTTGAAAATGTCAGTGAAGACATTGCCAGCTGGTCAGCGCATGCTCCGAGTACGTGTCCTGGTATTTCGTTGGCCCCGAGGCCTTGCGAATGTTAATCTGTTTTTAGGTCTTATTCATCCGGAACAGCTGGTGCTCTCATGCATGGATCAGTGTTGCTTGCCTCGAAGCGAGCATAGAAAGCATTTAGCTCGTCTGGTAGGCTCGCATCGCTGGGCAGCTCCTGGCTGGGTTTCCCTTTCTAATTCGTGAGAGTTTGCAAGCCCTGCCACATCTGTTGAGCATCAGAGCCGAATTAGTGTCCTGCTCCTTGAAAGCAGCAGCTCTAGCCTTTAGCTCAGTACGGATGTTGATAGTAATCCATGGCTTCAAGTTGGGGTATGTACATATTGTCACTGTGGGGACGTCATTGTCGATGCACTTATTAATGAAGCCGGTGATTAATGTGGTAAACTATTCAATGTTCCGGAACATATTCTAGTATGTGCTAGAAAAACAGTCCTGTAGCTTAGCATCACTGGTACTTCCTGTTTGAGTTTTTGCTTGTAAGCAGGGAGCAGGAGGATAGAGTTATGGTCTGATTTGCCAAAGGGAGGGTGAGGGAGGGCCTTGTATGCGTTTCTGTGTGTGGAGTCCCCTCTAGTTGCACAGGTGACCTGCTGGTTAAAATGAGGTCAAACTGATTTCCGTTTCCCATTAAAATCACTGGCCATGAAAAAACGCTGCCTCTGAATGTGCATTTTTTTTGTTTGCTTATGGCCCTATACAGCTCGTTGAGTGCGGTCTTAGTGCCAGCAATCAGTTTGTGGTGGTAAATGGACAGCTACGAAAAATATAGATTAAAAACTCTCTTGGTAAATAATATGGTCTGCAGCTTATCATGAGGTGTTCTAACATTAGTGGTCCTCTGTAGCTCAGCTGGTAGAGCACGGCGCTTGTAACGCCAAGGTAGTGGGTTCGATCCCCGGGACCACCCATACACAAAAATGTATGCACGCATGACTGTAAGTCGCTTTGGATAAAAGCGTCTGCTAAATGGCATATTATTATTATTATTATTATTATTATAGAGATCGCACCAGCTGTTGTTTACAAAGAGACACGCCCCTCCTCCCTTCATCTTAACCGAGTCTACGGTCCGGTCTTGACGATGCATAGAAATACCAGCGAGATGTATATCCATGTCCTCGTTCAGCCACAACTCTGAGAAACATAGGTTATTACAGTTTTTCAGGTCCCGTTGATAGGATAGTCTCGAACAGAGCTCATCCAGTTTGTTCTTCAGTGACTGCAAGTTCGCCAATAGAACAGAGGGCAATGGCGGTCTATTTGCTCTCCGACATAGTCTCGTCATAATGCCATTTCGCCGCCGCTTCCTCTTTTGACTCCCGGGGATTAGGGCCTCGTTCGGAGTAAGCAGAACCTCCAGAGTTGCGGAGTCGTTGAAGTAGAAATGTTCATCCAAATCGAGGTTAGTTATCGCTGTTCTGATGTCCAGAAGTTGTTTTTGGTCATAGGAAATTATGGCGGGGACATGATGTACATAAAAAGCTACCATCACATAATATAGCAGAATTGGTCAGGATCCCGTAAGACGGCTGCTATCCACTGCAGCGCCATCTTCATTGTAACATATCATACGTATTGCAAATTCATAACATATTGTACAAATTGCAATTCGTAACATATCATACGAATTGTCATTCATAACATATCATATGAGATGAATAATGGACATCCACAAATTAATACATACCATACGAAACATATAGAGCGAAAATGTATATTACAAACCATATGAAATGTATAGGGCAAAAACGTATATTACAAAACGTAATAGTGCGGCAAGTAGCCTAGCGGTTAAGGCCAGTAACCGAAAGGTTGCTTGTTCGAATCCCAGAGCCGACTAAGTAAAACAACTGTTGATGTACCATTGAGCAAGGGACTTGACCCTAATTGCTCCTGTAAGTCACTCTGGATAAGAATGTCTGCTAAATGTAAAATAAAAACTAAAAACAATCATACTAAATGGAGGGAGACAGATTTCATTAACTATGTTATGTCTACCCCTGAGCCAGGATTCAGTGTCACATGTAAATACTATCAAATATACAGTGAGGAAAAAAAGTATTTGATCCCCTGCTGATTTTGTACGTTTGCCCACTGACAAAGACATGATCAGTCTATCATTTTAATGTTAGGTTTATTTGAACAGTGAGAGACAGAATAACAACAAAATAATCCAGAAAAACGCATGTCAAACATGTTATAAATTGATTTGCATTTTAATGAGGGAAATAAGTATTTGACCCCTCTGCAAAACATGACTTAGTACTTGGTGGCAAAACCCTTGTTGGCAATCACAGAGGTAAGACGTTTCTTGTAGTTGGCCACCATGTTTGCACACATCTCAGGAGGGATTTTGTCCCACTCCTCTTTGCAGATCTTCTCCAAGTCATTAAGTTTTCGAGGCTGATGTTTGGCAACTCGAACCTTCAGCTCCCTCCACAGATTTTCTATGGGATTAAGGTCTGGAGACTGGCTAGGCCACTCCAGGACCTTAATGTGCTTCTTCTTGAGCCACTCCTTTGTTGCCTTGGCCGTGTGTTTTGGGTCATTGTCATGCTGGAATACCCATCCACGACCCATTTTCAATGCCCTGGCTGAGGGAAGGAGGTTCTCACCCAAGATTTGACGGTACATGGCCCCGTCCATTGTCCCTTTGATGCGGTGAAGTTGTCCTGTCCCCTTAGCAGAAAAACATTCCCAAAGCATAATGTTTCCACCTCCATGTTTGACGGTGGGGATGGTGTTCTTGGGGACATAGGCAGCATTCCTCCTCCTCCAAACACGGCGAGTTGAGTTGATGCCAAAGAGCTCGATTTTGGTCTCATCTGACCACAACACTTTCACCCACTTCTCCTCTGAATCATTCAGATGTTCATTGGCAAACTTCAGACGGGCCTGTATATGTGCTTTCTTGAGCAGGGGGACCTTGCGGGCGCTGCAGGATTTCAGTCCTTCACGGCGTAGTGTGTTACCAATTATTTTCGTGGTGACTATGGTCCCAGCTGCTTTGAGATCATTGACAAGATCCTCCCGTGTAGTTCTGGGCTGATTCCTCACCGTTCTCATGATCATTGCAACTATACGAGGTGAGATCTTGCATGGAGCCCCAGGCAGAGGGAGATTGACAGTTCTTTTGTGTTTCTTCTATTTGCGAATAATCGCACCAACTGTTGTCACCTTCTCACCAAGCTGCTTGGCGATGGTCTTGTAGCCCATTCCAGCCTTGTCTAGGTCTACAATCTTGTCCCTGACATCCTTGGAGAGCTCTTTGGTCTTGGCCATGGTGGAGAGTTTGGAATCTGATTGATTGATTGCTTCTGTGGACAGGTGTCTTTTATACAGGTAACGAGCTGAGAATAGGAGCACTCCCTTTAAGAGTGTGCTCCTAATCTCAGCTCGTTACCTGTATAAAAGACACCTGGGAGCCAGAAATCTTTCTGATTGAGAGGGGGTCAAATACTTATTTCCCTCATTAAAATGCAAATCAATTTATAACATTTTTTACATGCGTTTTTCTGGAATTTTGTTGTTGTTATTCTGTCTCTCACTGTTCAAATAAACCTACCATAAAAATTATAGACTGATCATTTCTTTGTCAGTGGGCAAACATACAAAATCAGCAGGGGATCAAATACTTTTTTCCCTCACTGTATATATTTTGGATATGCCATTATACTGTATGTTTTTCCATTCATCTCATCATTCATATGGTCTCATGATGGCTATGTGAATGTTTATACCCAGAAAAGATTATTGAAGTTAACCATGGTATAGTTCATGTTCAAAATGTGGACTGTTTGCTCAGGAATGACCGGTATAACCAGGTGTGTGTGAGAGTGTGATTTGAAGGAGTCAGGCGCAGGAGGGTAAATCACAGAATACAGAGTTTATTCCGTAGTACACAGTTACGCTGGAAAGCGTCAACAGTCCAGTGTGCAAAACAGCCGCACTGGAACAAATACAGACACACAGGGAAAATATACCCTGGCATTACAAAGTACAGGTAGTCTCACATGAAACAATCACCCACAAGGACAAGGGGGCAGAGGGAACACTTATACATGTACTAATGAGGGGAATATTAACTAGGTGTGTGTAATTGACAAGACAAGACAAATGGAATGATGAGATATGGAGCGGCAATGGCTAGAAGGCCGGTGACGACGAACGCCGAAGTCTGCCCGAACAAGGAGGGGAGGCAGCTTCGGAAGAAGTCGTGACAGTACCCCCCCTTTGACGCTCAGCTCCAGCAGCGCGCCGACCCCGGCCTCGGGAACGGCCAGGAGTATGCGGAGCAGGGCGAGCCAGATGGCGACGGTGGAAATCCCGCAACAGGGAGGGATTGAGGATATCCCTCACCGGGACCCAGCACTGTTCCTCCGGACCGTACCCCTCCCACTTCACGAGGTACTGAAGGCCCCCCACCACTGGCCTGAGGAGAGACACATGAAACGAGGGGTTAATACGGTAATCAGGGGGGAGTAATAACCTATAGGTAACCTTGTTGATTCTCCTCAGGACTTTGAACGGCCCCACAAACCGCGGGCTCAGCTTCCGGCAGGGCAGTCGGAAACCAGTCATCCACCGAAGGCGCCTCGGTCTGGCTCTGGTGCCACGGTGCCAGGTTGGTAACCTAAAACACATTGGAATGGTGTTAGGTTAGTGGAGGAGTGACGGAGAGAGTTCTGGGCATATTCGGCCCATGGCAAGAACACCGACCACTCCCCAGGCCAGTCCTGGCAGTAGGACCGCAGGAACCTACCCACATCCTGATTCACCCGTTCCACCTGCCCATTAGACTCGGGGTGAAAACCAGAGGTCAGGCTGATCGAGACCCCCAGACATTCCATGAACGCCTTCCAGACACCAGACGTAAACTGGGGACTCTGGTCAGACACTATGTCCTCTGGCACCCCGTAGTGCCGGAAGACGTGAGTAAACAGGGCTTCCGCAGTTTGCAGGGCCATGGGGAGACCGGGCAGAGGAAGGAGGCGGCAGGCTTTAGAAAAGCGGTCCACAATGACCAGGATGGTGGTGTTACCCTGAGAGAGGGGAAGATCAGTTAGGAAGTCAATTGATAAGTGGGACCATGGCCATTGTGGAACTGGTAAAGGTTGTAACTTACCTGCTGGAAGGTGCTAGGTGCCTTACTCTGGGCGCACACCGAGCAGGAGGAGACATACACCCTCACGTCCTTAGCCAAGGTAGGCCACCAGTACTTCCCGGTCATGCAGCGCACTGTACGGCTGATGCCTGGGTGACCAGAGGAGGGGGACGTATGTGCCCAATAGATAAGACAATCACGGACAATAGACGGCACGTACTGCAGCCCAGCTGGGCACTGAGGTGGAGATAGCTTTGTGCATAACGCCCGCTCTATGTCTGCGTCCACCGCCCACACTACCGGCGCCACAATGCAGGAGGCCGGGAGTATGGTGGTGTTGTCTATGGACCTCTCCTCTGTGTCGTACAGCCGTGACAGTGCGTCTGCCTTCACGTTCTTTGTGCCTGGTATGTAGGACAACGTGAAATCAAACCGGGTGAAGAACAAGGCCCACCTGGCCTGGCGAGGGTTCAGACTACAGCGCCTACCTCGGACGCATCCACCTCCACTACGAACGGCAATGATGGATCGGGATGGGCCAGTACCGGGGCTGAGGTGAACAAAGCCCTCAGGTTACTGAAAGCCCTGTCAGCCTCAGCAGACCAGCGGAGCCGGTACGGCCCACCCTTCAACAGAGAGGTGATGGGAGCTGCGACCTTGCCAAAGCCCCGGATAAACCTCCGATAGTAATCGGCAAAGCCAATAAAGCGCTGCACCTCCTTTACCGTGGTTGGAGTCGGCCAATTATGCATGGCTGAAATGCGGTCTCCCTCCATCTCCACACCTGAGGTGGTGATGTGGTTTCCGAGGAAGGAGACGGACTGTTGGAAGAACAGACACTTTTCTGCCTTGGCATATAGGTCATGCTCCAACAGTCGGCCCAGCACTCTGCGAACCAGTGACACAGGCTCGGCGCGCGTAGCGGAATACACCAGAATGTCATCGATGTAGACCACCACACCGCGACCAAGTATGTCCCGAAACACCTCGTTCACAAAGGACTGGAAGACTGATGGAGCATTAGGCAACCCGTACGGCATCACCAGGTATTCATAATGCACCGTGGTTGTGCTAAATGCTGTCTTCCGCTCGTCCCCTTCCCAGACACGCACCAGGTTGTATGCACTCCTGAGATCTAATTTCGTGAAGAAGCGCGCCCCATGCATTGATTCGATAACAGAGGAGATGAGGGGTAGAGGGGAACTATAGCGAATGGTAGTTTGATTAAGTGCACGGAAATCAATGCAAGGGCGCAGACCTCCGTCTTTCTTCTTCACGAAAAAGAAACTTGAGGAGGCGGGCCAAGTGGAGGGACGTATGAACTCCTGGTGCAGGGACTCGGAAACGTATGTCTCCATAGCCTCCGTTTCAGCCTGCAACAGGGGATATACATGACTCCTGGGAGGTACAGCGTCTAACCGGAGGTTTATCGCGCGATCCCCCGCCTGATGGGGTGGTAATTTGGTCGTCTGCGTTTTGGAAAACTGTCACGAGAATTTCTATCTCAATGTTTCAAACTGAACTCTTATATTACTCAATCTGAATCCCAGAGGTTGTAAATCTCTAATAAACAGAGTCTCCCAGCTTACAATTATCAGATCTTTATTCAGAGAGCGCTCTGCCCCAAAAATGGGTGCACAGTCTTTTTATACTCACACACACACACACACACACACACAAGTTCTTATCATAGCCTACTCCTTGCTCAGGCAGGCTGCATTTCTTCACTATTCCCATACATAGTTATCGCGTTCTCACAATATTCTGCAAGCCTCTCACTCCCCCTCCCTGTGTGGGGACATCTGTTTTTGAAACCGGTCTCCTGTTATTGGTTTCAACGTTTGCACTTCTGCTTGCCTAATTACAAGACACAAATACTCTGTTGCTGGGCAAATATACATCTTATATAAGCACATATGATTAACACTAAGCTCTAGTCTACTAATAGTCATACATTATTAGTTTAACTGAGGGTGTGACATTTTAGTCATATCATAATCACACATTTCTTTATCAAAAACACGTGCGCCAAGTCGAGGTATTCGGGGGGAATGCGCATGGTGGAGGTAGTGTCTGGACTTTCCACAGTGGCAGCACCAACGGAAACAGCTAGACACCTACCCTGACAGTCTCACGACCACCCCGTGAGAACCCTCTGCGGCCATGACAAGGTGGGGACGTGTAGTGTGAGCCAGGGAAGATCCAACCCAACAGGGAAATCAGGGGACTCAATAATATAAAAAGTGATTCGCTCCCTATGGGTCTCTTGCGTACTCATCATGACTGGTGCTGTAACCTCCCTAACAAAACCTGACCCTAATGGTCGACTGTCAAGTGCTTTGATGGGCAATGGAATGGATAGGGGAACCAATGTAATACATAGACTATTAGCTAAAGACCTGTCCATAAACTTCCCAGCTGCGCCTGAATCGACCTGCACCTTACACTGGGGAACTACCGTGTAATCAGGGAAGTTGACGTGTATGGTGAAGTACGCAGCAGAGGTGTGACACTCTGGCTCCATGGACTTTATTATTGAGCCAGGGTTGTTCATTTTCCTTGTTTGGGTGTATTTCTATGTTGGGTATTCTGGTTGTTTCATTTCTATGTGTGGTGATTGTTCGTGATTATTCAGGTGACTCCCAATCGGAGGTAACGAGTGACAGCTGTCGGCTCGTTATCTCTGATTGGGAGCCATATTTATACTGTGTGTTTTCTCGTGGGTATTGTGGGTTTTTGTTCCATGTTTCTGTCAGTGTTACAGAGGACTTCACTATCGTCATTTGTTGTTTTTCGTGGTTGCTTTAATAAATAAAGTCATCATGTTCACTCCACGCGCTGCGTATTGGTCCGCTTCTTCAGACGATCGTGACAGAAAAACCCACCATAGAAGGACCAAGCAGCGTGTCCAGGAGCAAGACAGCTGGACATGGGAGGAAGCGCCTGGTAAGGAGCTCGAGAGGCTGGCGATGGCCCAGGTGGGCAAATCGTGGTCCTGGGAGGACATGCTCGGGGGCAAGGGACCTTGGGGGAAGATCAAGGCCCTGGCGAGAGAGGAGCAACGGCGTCAGCAGGGCCATCATCGTTGGAAGGACGAGAGGCAACCCCAAAAAGTTTTTTGGGGGGGGCACATGGCTTGGACGACGGGGCTAACGGAGGCAGAGAAGGGGCGAATTCAAGAGGTAACCAGGTTACGGGGGTCACTGGCCAAAGTAGGGAAAGGAGATGTAGAGGCACGGCGTGAGAGACTGAGGTGTGTATCCAGTCCGGTCCGGCCCGTTCCAGTTCCCGGGGTAGAGCCAGTGGTGTGTGCCTCCAGTACGGTCCGGCCTGTTACGACCCCTCGCACCAAGGATACGGTGCGCTTCGCCAGCCCGGCCCGGCCTGTTCCGGCCACTCGCACCAGGGATACGGTGCGCTTCGCCAGCCCAGCCCGGCCTGTTCCGGCCACTCGCACCAGGGATACGGTGCGCGTCGCCAGCCCTTTCCCACCAGTGCCTACACCACGCCCCAAGCCTCCTGTGTGTCTCCCGAGTCCTGTGCGTCCTGTTGCTGCTCTCCGCACTAGGCTTAATGTGAGTCCCCAGGGTCCAGCATGCCCTGTTCCGGCTCTCCGCACTAGCCCTTATGTGCGTCCCCAGGGCCAAGCATGCCCTGTTGCTGCTTCCCGCACTAGCCCTGAGATGCGTGTCCTCAGCCCGGTACCTCCAGTTCCGGCACCACGCATCAGGCCTACGGTGCGTCCCCAGGGCCAAGCATGCCCTGTTGCTGCTTCCCGCACTAGCCCTGAGATGCGTGTCCTCAGCCCGGTACCTCCAGTTCCGGCACCACGCATCAGGCCTACGGTGCGTCCCCAGGGCCAAGCATGCCCTGTTGCTTCTCCCCGCACTAGCCCTGAGATGCGTGTCCTCAGCCCGGTAACTCCAGTTCCGGCACCACGCACCAGGCCTACGGTGCGCCTCAGACGGCCAGAGTCTGCCGTCTGCCCAACGGGGCCTGAACTGTCCGTCTGCCCAACGCCTTCTGAACTGCCCGTCTGCCCAACGGCGCCTGAACTGCCCGTCTGCCCAACGGCGCCTGAACTGTCCGTCTGCCCAACGCCGTCTGAACTGCCCGTCTGCCCAACGCCGTCTGAACTGTCCGCCTGCCCAACGCCGTCTGAACTGCCCGTCTGTACTGAGCCTGCGAAGCCGCCCGTCTGCCATGAGCCTTCAGAGCCGTCCGCCAGACCGGAGCCGCTAGAGCTCTCCGCCAGACAGGATCAGCCAGAGCCTTCCGCCAGACAGGATCAGCCAGAGCCTTCCGCCAGACAGGATCAGCCAGAGCCTTCCGCCAGACAGGATCAGCCAGAGCCTTCCGCCAGACAGGATCAGCCAGAGCCTTCCGCCAGACAGGATCAGCCAGAGCCTTCCGCCAGACAGGATCAGCCAGAGCCTTCCGCCAGACAGGATCAGCCAGAGCCTTCTGCCAGACAGGATCAGCCAGAGCCTTCTGCCAGACAGGATCAGCCAGAGCCTTCTGCCAGACAGGATCAGCCAGAGCCTTCCGCCAGCCAGGATCCGCCAGAGCCGTCCAGCCAGGATCCGCCTGAGCCAGCCAGCCAGGATCCGCCAGCTAGTCAGGTACTGTCCCTTAGCCCGGTGCTGCCCCTTAGTCCGGTGCTGCCCCTTAGTCCGGTGCTGCCCCTTAGCCCGGTGCTGCCCCTTAGCCCGGTGCTGCCCCTTAGCCCGGTGCTGCCCCTTAGTCCGGTGCTGCCCCTTAGTCCGGTGCTGCCCCTTAGTCCGGTGCTGCCCCTTAGTCCGGTGCCGCCCCTTAATCCAGGTGGGTTTAGTTGGGGGGTGGTCATGTGGAGGGGGCTACGGAAGCGGATAGTGACTAAGGTGGGGTGGGGACCACGACCTGGACCAGAACCGCCACCATGGACAGACGCCCACCCAGACCCTCCCCTAGACTGTATGCTGGTGCGCCCGGAGTGCGCACCTTTAGGGGGGGGTACTGTGACACTCTGGCTCCATGGACTTTATTATTGAGCCAGGGTTGTTCATTT
The DNA here is from genome assembly GCF_020615455.1 of Coregonus clupeaformis. NCBI lineage: Eukaryota > Metazoa > Chordata > Actinopteri > Salmoniformes > Salmonidae > Coregonus > Coregonus clupeaformis. The sequence goes on from NW_025533631.1 coordinate 235,361, forward strand.
TCCTTGTTTGGGTGTATTTCTATGTTGGGTATTCTGGTTGTTTCATTTCTATGTGTGGTGATTGTTCGTGATTATTCAGGTGACTCCCAATCGGAGGTAACGAGTGACAGCTGTCGGCTCGTTATCTCTGATTGGGAGCCATATTTATACTGTGTGTTTTCTCGTGGGTATTGTGGGTTTTTGTTCCATGTTTCTGTCAGTGTTACAGAGGACTTCACTATCGTCATTTGTTGTTTTTCGTGGTTGCTTTAATAAATAAAGTCATCATGTTCACTCCACGCGCTGCGTATTGGTCCGCTTCTTCAGACGATCGTGACAAGAGGGCTCTGAATGAGTGTGGGTTTGCAGTACTTGGGGTGTTACGAGAGTGCCCTGCCTGCCGCCTCCAGACCCAGAAGAACTCTGATGACAGCGTGCAGCAGAATGTCCTCTCTTGCCACAAGAGTGTGTCACGAACCGGCTCAAGTTCGTAACAAAAGGGAGACACGTGGAGACAAGGAGTACTCAAAGTATATATTTATTAATTAAAGTAAACTAAATCAAATAACAATGGTGTGTGTAATCAGTAATCAGTAGTGTACGTGAGTGTTTGCATGCATAAATGTAATATGGAAAAGTGTTGAAAAGTGCCAAAGCAAACAACCCAAAAAAGCCTCAAAAATATCACAACCAAGATCAAAGTATCTGCCTGGAGAGAGTCTCTCCAATGAATGTGGAAGAGGTCCATTTATCCTGGGACACACCCGGCCCAGGTGTTTCCCATGTAGCTGACGACCCCCCCAACTCCGCCCACCGGCATCCTAATAAGGAAACAAGAGCAAAGAGAGAATACGGCAGACAGAGTGGGAGGGTCGTCACACCCCCCCCCCATAAGACCGGGGACCAACAAGGACCCCGGCCCAACGTACCAGCCCCTGCGTCCCAAACCGACAAGTTGTACATGTTCACCCCTCCATTTGCCCCACCCATCATCCTCCTCTCCAGACCTCAGCAACCTTTACCCAGGAAGCAACCTTTAAGAGGAAAGAAAAACACAAGACTAGGAGGGGACAAACAGGAAAGATAGAACATGACAAAATCAAACACTGGTCGGTCACATCAATATTCATGAACAGGGCGCACCTCACCCTGCCCAACCACCTTTCCAAGGTATGTCACAGTCGCCTGAGCAAACTCACATTTAGCCAAATTTATCGTGAGACGACCCGCAGCCAGACGTTCGAACAAGGCTTAAATACGGGACAGATGTTCCTCCCAAGTATCTGCATATATCACTACATCGTCCAGATAAACAGCGCATCCGGCCAGACCAGAGACAACCCTGTTCATAAGTCGCTGAAAAGTTGCAGGCGCATTACGCAGCCCGAAACTCATAACCGAATACGAGTACAGACCAAAAGGTGTAATAAAGGCAGAGATTTCACGTGCCCTACTCGTCAGTGGCACCTGCCAATAGCCCTTTAACAGGTCAAATTTGCTCACAAACTTAGCTGCGCCCGACTTGATCAACGCAGTCCTCCATCCGAGGAAGAGGAAATGAATCCGGCTTAGTGACATCGTTTACCTTACGGTAGTCCGTACAAAATCTGTTTGTTCCATCCGATTTACTGACCAAGATACAGGGAGAAGCCCAACTGGAGAAAGAAGGCTCTGCTATTTTACTCTCCAGCATGTACCTGACCTCAGCATCCAGACAACGCAGTTTCTCTGAAGAAACTCTATAGAACCGTTGACGAATGGGGTCAGCATCTCCAATGTCAATATCATGTTCTATTAAGTTTGTACGTGTTGGTGTATCAGAAAACAACCCTGGAAATCTCCGAATCAGACCCACCATCTCTTTCCGCCCATCAACAGGTAGATGAGTAAGAAGACTATCTAAAATCTCCAGTGTCTCTGAATTCTTCAATCTACCCTGCAGTATGCAATCGTCGGGACCAGAAACATCTTCCTGCTCCTGCACAGACCTAGCATGACCAGAATCCAGGGAATAAACAGTATCAGCCAAAAGAACAGCCTTACCGTCCTCTGTAGACTCCCCCTGTTCAGTCTCAGAGGAACGTGCATAATAGGGTTTTAACAAATTTATATGGCACAGTTGATGTGCTTTCCTCCGTTCTGGAGTGGCAACTAGATAATTTTGCTCAGTGTCCTGGCGCACCACTGTATATGGACCTTGAAACTTGGCTTGAAAAGGAGAACCAACAATTGGCAGCAGAGCCAGAACCTGATCACCTGGACTAAAGTGACGAGGCTCAGCTCGCCGATCATATATGCTCTTCATCCTGTCCTGTGAAGATGATAGCTTCTCTTTAGCCATTTCACCAGCGGCATACAAGCGTCGCCGAAAATCACACACATATGATAACAGGGACTGAGGAGGCTCGGGGAGACTTCCAGTCATCCTGGAGAACAGATAAAAGCCCACGCACCTTATGTCCAAACACTAGGTCATTTGGGCTAAAACCTGTGCTCTCCTGTGAAACCTCCCTAGCAGCTAACAGTAACCAAGGCAACCCCTCCTCCCAATCCTTATCCATCTCAGTACAATAAGATCTCAACAAAGACTTAAGCGTTTGATGGAAACGTTCCAGTGCTCCTTGACTTTGGGCATGATAAGCGCTAGCCAAGTTGTGTTTAATATGGAGTTGTTGGAGAACCTGTCCAAAGAGATTAGAGGTGAAATTAGATCCTTGATCACTTTGAATGACCTTAGGGATTCCAAACAGTGAGAAAAACTGAGTCAAAGCTTTTAACACAGACTTAGTCGTGATAGACCTGAGAGGATAGGCAGCAGGAAACCTAGTGGTCTGACACATCACAGTCAACAAATAATTACTACCCTTTCTGGAACGAGGCAGAGGACCAACACAGTCAATAATCAGATACTCAAAAGGGTTACTGAGTACAGGAATAGGGAACAGTGGTACCGGCTTAATAGCTTGATTAGGTTTACCAGTTAATTGACAGGTGTGACAAGTTTTGATGAAATCAGAAACATCCCTCTTTAATCTTGGCCAAAAAAAATTTCGTAATATGCGATTGTAGGTTTTTCTCACACCCATATGCCCAGCAACGTCGTTGTGAGAAGTTGTCAGCACCAACTCACGAAGCTTAACTGGTACCACAACCTGACTAATCGCCTCCCCAGAAAACAACTACCATGAGACATCCACTTTCTCATCAGGACCTCCTCTTGGAGAAAATAGCCCTGTGCGACATCTCCCAACTGTTCCACAGACACAATTTGGTCCCGCAACTCTTCTAATGTAGGGTCAGTCCGTTGCGCCTCGATTAAATCGGAGCGGGATACAGATAACGGGATAACAGGGAAAACAGTAACAGACTTCTTTATGGTATTCTCGTTAGCCAGCTCCGTGACCAGGTCGTCATGGATCATAGAACGCGTCACTGCACACGCAGAAAACACCTCTGGGAAATCCTGCGCACTCTCATCAGGAATCCCTACAATTGACGGCTTAGTGGAAACCACTAAAGATGGAGACACGATAGGCCACACACGCTCCCCAGCCAAGTTATTTCCAAGGATCACGTCAATACCCTCAATAGGCAATGAAGGACGCACCCCCACAACAACCTCACCTTTCACCAGTCCACAATCCAACATCAGTTTATGCAATGGAACTGACAGAGTGTTCAAACCTATTCCCCTGATTAGAACACTATTCCCCGAATCAGTCTCCGCAGAGAAGGGTAACACAGACTCCAACACAAATGATTCAGAGGCACCTGTGTCTCTTAGGATCTTTACTGGCACTAGGTTCTTACTTCCTACTATAGACACAAAACCCTCCGTAACGAAAGGTAAATAGTCGGGATCAATATAACCCTTCACCTGGCTCCGGGCAGGAGACAATGCGTCATGAGTGAACTGATGTGGAACAGGCACGGCTAACGCTGCAGGCCTCGATTTACCATAAGCACCTGTACTGAATTTACCCCTAGATCTAAGAATCGGACATTCATTTTTCCAATGACCTAATTCTTGACAGTAGTGACACTCTTGACCAACGTCAGTTTTACCACGGGTATCAGGCTCAACCCTATTTGAATGAAACTCTGCCCGGGAACCGAAGTATCTCGGCGAGCCGAGGCCCAAATCTCTGCGAACGCCCCCACTCACTCCGAATACGGGGTTCTGCAAAAACATTTTTGTGAGTCAACACATATTCATCTGCCAAAACCGCAGCTTCAGCAACAGTCTTTATTTTTCGTTCGTTAATGTACGTCAGCTATACGATCAGGGATTGTGTCCTTAAATTGTTCTAACATAATCAGATCACACAGCCCTTGGAAAGTCATAACTGCAGAGGCAGAACACCAGCGATTGAACTGTGAAGATAATATTCGCGCAAACTCAACATGAGTCTGCTGATCATCCCTTTTTAAAGTTCTAAATCGTTGGCGGTAAGCTTCAGGGACCAATTCGTAACTCTGTAACACAGCCGTTTTAACCTTCTCATAACTAACACTGTCTGCTACGCTAAGAGCTGAATATGCTTCTTGCGCTTTACCAGTCAGCACACACTGCAACATCAAAGTGCGATCAGAATCAGGCCAACTCCTAGCGTCAGCAACACGCTCAAACAACGAAAAGAATGTCTCCGGGTCCTTTTCATTAAACTGGGGCAACAACCGTAAATTCCCTACAACATCAAATGTCTCTGGATTACGACCAAAAGAGGAACGACCCCTAGGTAACTCTGGGTCACCTTCCCAGAGCAAACTCTCCCCCTGAGAGCTTTCCTTCCCCTAACCAACTCTAGTCGCTCTTGTTGCAGCTTGATTTTAGCACGCTCCATATCCTGTTTAAATTCCAATTCCCTTTCATATTTTACACGATCATGCCCTAGCTGTAACAGAAGCAGTTCTTTCTGCTGTTCAAAAAGAAGACTACTATGACTAACCGATGGAACGGTCATTGTAACATATCGGGGAGACAACGTGTCCTCAGCAGAGGCTGCCCCAGTGGTAACATCCAGAATACCACTCTCCATCAAATTGGCCTTCAATATTAACCTAATAGAATTTTTTAGACGTTTATCACTAATTTCAACCTTGTAGTGTTCAGCAACCTTCAACAGCTGTTCTTTAGTACATAATTCTAACAGTTCTTCTGATGGAAAGCGAATGAACTCGTCTACATTAGACGCCATAATCAGGGAAAAATTTTTTAAATATATATAGATCATAATAATCTTGCTCAACCCCCCTCTGCTGAGCACACCAGACACAAGAGAAATACAATCACACCGAGCACCACAGAAAAGAGCTGGGATATGGAGCTTCCCCAAAACCTACAATAACTCAACCCTAGTCTTCGTGCAGATTTGCGGTGGGTAATTACGCACTGTAGCCCGCTGGCAAGGAATTAAACCCCCAGCACGCTGGTAGATTTCCCCAAGCCACGGATGTGCCCCCGAGACAACTGCTCAGTCCACTGACACCACACAAAAAATAACAAACATTTAACCATGCCCAACGTATCCCAAAACAAAACACGTCACTAAGCCTATCAGGGGAAAAAGCTATAGCTCCGGGTAGCAAATGTCACTACCCTACCCAATCTCCCACTGAGGTACACAGCCGATTGTACTCACCTCAGACCGATGTCCCAACAGCGAGTAGAGCAAGAGTTTCCAGGCTGGGCAGGGACTGGAAACTAACCAATGTACTCTCTCCAACGCAGTACAAAACCCAAAGGCAACCAATACTGGCCTATCAAACTCAAACAAACTAACAAAATTTACAAAGAAAAACCCTACAGAATTGGACATTAACTCCACGTTCTCCCAAACACAACCAGTTCAAAATCCCAGACGAGCCCCCACTTGTCACGAACCGGCTCAAGTTCAGTAACAAAAGGGAGACACGTGGAGACAAGGAGTACTCAAAGTATATATTTATTAATTAAAGTAAACTAAATCAAATAACAATGGTGTGTGTAATCAGTAATCAGTAGTGTACGTGAGTGTTTGCATGCATAAATGTAATATGGAAAAGTGTTGAAAAGTGCCAAAGCAAACAACCCAAAAAAGCCTCAAAAATATCACAACCAAGATCAAAGTATCTGCCTGGAGAGAGTCTCTCCAATGAATGTGGAAGAGGTCCATTTATCCTGGGACACACCCGGCCCAGGTGTTTCCCATGTAGCTGACGACCCCCCCAACTCCGCCCACCGGCATCCTAATAAGGAAACAAGAGCAAAGAGAGAATACGGCAGACAGAGTGGGAGGGTCGTCACAAGTGACACTGGATCTATCGTCCTCCGCTCCACGACTCCAGGCAGATTCCCCGCTCCTGCTGACTCCATGCTGTTGGGTGTGTGATTCTGTAGCAGGTGATTTGGACGGAGTCAGGCGTAGGAGGGTAAATCACAGAATAAATGGTTTATTCGGCAAATACAGCGGTATGCAGCAATGCGTAAAACACCACAATGCGGTACAACGGCACACTGGAGAAAACAAAGCACACGGGTGAATATCCCGGCGATACAAATATATAAAGTTCCACCGAGCTATCGTCACCTTCACAATAAACAATCACACACAAAGACATGGGGGGCAGAGGGAATATTTATACAGGTACTGATGAGGGGATATGAACCAGGTGTGTGTAAAAAAAAAAACAAGACAAAACAAATGGAATGATGAGATGAGGGACGCCGGTGACGACAAACGCCGAAGCCTGCCCGAACAAGGAGAGGAAAAAGCTGTGGTATATCAGACCATATACCACGGGTATGACAAAACATTACTTTTTACTGTTGTAATTACATTGGTAACCAGTTTATAATAGTAATAAGGCACCCCTGGGGTTTGTGGTATATGTCCAATATACCATGGCTAACGGCTGTGTCCAGGCACTCCGTGTTGCGTCATGCTTAAGAACAGCCCTTAGCCGTGGTATATTGATCATATACTATACCCCTTGTGCAAATGATCTGGCGAGTTTAATAAGGGTGAATTATCTTTTCTCTTGCCACATATTCAAATTCCTTTATTACATCATGTCATAGCTTGCAATAATTATTATTTTGAGGAATCCTAAATTTTGCTTCTGACGTCGTTACAAGTTACTATGATATTCCTTCTTAATTGGCTTGACAATGTTATGGGAAAAAGTATTATTGTATAAATATGGCAACTCCTCTCTTGCTGTGAATTTTTTGGGGGGGCTAGTTTCCAGGCCTTTTGGGCTAATTTTGAGTGGTCATTGGTCTAGAAATTTTAGCTTGACCTGGCAACCCTGATTGTACTGTAGTCTATCAACTCCAACAATGAGGAAACTGTAGATAGCATCTTTTTCAGTGGAGGATCCTCAGAGGAGGAAGGGGAGGACCATCCTCCTCAAGTGAATTTCATAACAATTAAAATAGTAAAACATTAAAAAAGTTATTATTTTTAGATAAAACTATACTAAATGTAATCACATCACCAAATAACTGATTAAAACACACTATTTTGCAAAGAAGGTCTACAGTAGCCTCAACAGCATTCTGTAGGGTAGCACCATGGTGTAGCCGGAGGACAGCTAGCTTCCGTCCTCCTCTGGGTACATTGACTTCAATACAAAACCTAGGAGGCTCATGGTTCTCACCCCCTTCCATAGACTTACACAGTAATTATGACAACTTCCGGAGGACATCTTCCAGCCTAACAGAGCTCTTGCAGCATGAACTGACATGTTGTCCACCCAATCAAAGGATCAGAGACTTAATCTAGTACTGAAATCATAAGCTACAGCTAGCTAGCACTGCAGTGTATAAAATGTGGTGAGTAGTTGACTCAAAGAGCGAGAAAGACAATAGTTGAACAGTTTTGAACAAATTAATTTATTCCAAAATGAAGGAGAAGCAAGAGAGAAATAGAGAGATTGTCATTTTTTAAAACTTTCAGTTTCACTTACTTAGCTAGCAAATGCAGCTATCTAGTTTAGCCTACTGAAACACCCTGCTCAAACAGAGGGATGCTATGTTAGTTAGTTGACTATGACTTTCCAAAACAACACCGGAACTCTTCCAAGACAAGGTAAAGTTTTGGTATTACTAATTTATTGCCACCGGGGTCACCGGTGTAACTGCTTACTGACTGTACACTAACGTTACTGCATGACTGTAGCGGGTTTACTAACACGTTAGTTCTATTAGCTATGCTGACTATGACTTTACTTTAGCTAATATGGTTACAACAATGTAGGCTGTGTGTAGCGGTTTGGCTTGGAAAGTTTTTTTTCGCCTGGTAACATACAGCTGATGTGTTGTGTATTGAAGTCCACAAGTGAAGGGAAGAGAAGGAATACAACGTGGCTGTTATGAGAGTGAACTCTGTTTACACGTGTTCAGGGATGTATTCATTCAGCCTATTCTGTTGAAAAACTTTTCTTAAACGGAAGCAAACGGAACAAAACGGGGATAAACTTACCTGAATTTGTCCAATAGAAACTCTCGCTTGCAACTGTTGGACTAATGATTACACCCTATATCAGCTAGATGCAGGCAAGAGTGTATTGAATGTCACTGTCTGTCACCTCAAATTTGTCTCTCGACCTGTGTTGTAAACTTTAATTCATAGGCTAGGTTGTAGAAACCTCATGATGGGTATAGGGAAAATGTGAGTATCATGTAGTAGCCTAAACGTATTGCTGTTACATTGAACTGGGTGAATGGAATATGATTGAGAGTCATCCAATATGCTGTAATAGAAATAAGGCCATGCTCATGGGAAAAACAATCGTCCTCCCTCATCTTAAACGGCACTGACCGCCACTGATCTCTATTGACAATAATGTTTAGTTATGAGTAGGCTAATATTAGAGTATGGATAAAGAAGCTGTGTGTGAAGGTACTAGACCTATTGACTTACGATACAACTTGACAACATCCCTGACTGAGCGTCCACATGTACAAACATGGATTTGACCTTCACTGTCTGGAGGAGGATGTGCTCTTCATGACCCGTTGAGTGTTTCTTCCTGTACTTTCAACCAAAATATAAACCAAGGAACAGACAAGCATCAATGGAAATACATCAAGGAATATTAAAGTATTTAGCATTTGATTCATGCGCAGTGGTCTAAGGCACTGCATTACAGTGCTAGCTGTGCCACTAGAGATCCTGGTTCGAATCCAGGCTCTGTCGTAGCCGGCCGCGACCGGGAGACCCATGGGGTGGCGCACAATTGGCCCAGCGTCGTCCAGGGTAGGGGAGGGAATAGCCTGCAAGGATGTAGCTCAGTTGGTAGAGCATGGCGTTTGCAACGCCAGGGTTGTGGGTTCGATTCCCACGGGGGCCAGTATGAAAAAATGAAAAAATAAAAGAATGTATGCACTCACTAACTGTAAGTCGCTCTGGATAAGAGCTTCTGCTAAATGACTAAAATGTAAAAAATGTATTAATGACAGTAGTAGTTGAAACTGCACTTCATTTCTTTCATATCTGAGTCAAAAGTAAAAAATAAGTTATGCAGTTCAATGTGTTCAGGTAAGGCAGTTCAGTGTTTCGTAAAACGGTAGAGCAGGCATGATGGAGCAATCTGTCAACACATTTCACAGAACTCTAGAGTCATTTACTTACCTTAAATAACCACGTTTCCATCCACAATTTTTATGTGATGAAAGTCATACAGGAATGAGGAAATGTTGGTACAATTTCATAAGTGCTGACAGATCATTTGCTCGTTCGACATGGTGGGATCTTTTTCGGTCGGTAAAATTAATTATGCAAGAAATGAGGTGGAAACGCCTTTATGTGGAAATATTGATATAATAACCATCGAAGTAAACTTGGAATCATGCGATGATATGGTGTGTGCTCCTCCCAATAAAACTCAGGAAACCATGCAGTTTATTATGCTACAGATTAAATAAATTATGATAAACTTCACAGGGTGGTGAAAGTGCACAGTGATGAGCTTGATGCTCCTTTCCAATAAATATTGAGGGTCTTATTCTAGTGACATGATGATCGATGCTTGACTGCCATTTGACAAATAAAAATATCCACAATAATCTCATCATGTAGACTAGTCTACCTGCACTGTATCTGCCAGCTGTTGGCTAGAGCGAACGTGCCAAGACCATGTAGGCACATTTGCTATTTAACGCAACAGTTTTTGTGACAAAACTATCCGTAGAGTTGAAAATGCGATGGGAACACATTGAACTTTAGATTCTTATTCGGTACTTGAAAATGTAAGCAAAAAAGTTCATTTTGTTTGCACTATGTCAGTTTGGTGGAAACACAAACATATTTTCTTTATGCGGATTTGATAATATTTGCATGAAAAACTGTCGCTAATTGGATGGAAACCTAGCTATTGAATAACTCACTTTTATTGCAAGCAATAATAACATTGATGAAATAATACAGTATGATCAGATTTTCATGTGAATATTATCAAATCCGCATAAAGAACGTGATTACCACACAACTTGTCATTAAGTGACTCCAAGTTTACTTCCATATGATGGTTATTATATCAATATTTGTGCATAAAAGCGTTTACATCGCATTATTAATTTTACCGACACAAAAAGATCCCACCTTAAAAACAATATGCACATTTTCCCACCAGAGATGTGTTTCCATCAAATGTACTTGTTGCGGATAAAAGGCTCATGGTGCACATAAATATATATTTTGCAGTTAAATGTCCATGTACCAAATCAAAAATACAAGTTACAGTGGGGAAAAAAAGTATTTAGTCAGCCACCAATTGTGCAAGTTCTCCCACTTAAAAAGATGAGAGAGGCCTGTCATTTTCATCATAGGTACACGTCAACTATGACAGACAAATTGAGAAGAAAAAAATCCAGAAAATCACATTGTAGGATTTTTTATGAATTTATTTGCAAATTATGGTGGAAAATAAGTATTTGGTCACCTACAAACAAGCAAGATTTCTGGCTCTCACAGACCTGTAACTTCTTCTTTAAGAGGCTCCTCTGTCCTCCACTTGTTACCTGTATTAATGGCACCTGTTTGAACTTGTTATCAGTATAAAAGACACCTGTCCACAACCTCAAACAGTCACACTCCAAACTCCACTATGGCCAAGACCAAAGAGCTGTCAAAGGACACCAGAAACAAAATTGTAGACCTGCACCAGGCTGGGAAGACTGAATCTGCAATAGGTAAGCAGCTTGGTTTGAAGAAATCAACTGTGGGAGCAATTATTAGGAAATGGAAGACATACAAGACCACTGATAATCTCCCTCGATCTGGGGCTCCACGCAAGATCTCACCCCGTGGGGTCAAAATGATCACAAGAACGGTGAGCAAAAATCCCAGAACCACACGGGGGGACCTAGTGAATGACCTGCAGAGAGCTGGGACCAAAGTAACAAAGCCTACCATCAGTAACACACTACGCCGCCAGGGACTCAAATCCTGCAGTGCCAGACTTAAGCCAGTACATGTCCAGGCCCGTCTGAAGTTTGCTAGAGTGCATTTGGATGATCCAGAAGAGGATTGGGAGAATGTCATATGGTCAGATGAAACCAAAATATAACTTTTTGGTAAAAACTCAACTCGTCGTGTTTGGAGGACAAAGAATGCTGAGTTGCATCCAAAGAACACCATAACTACTGTGAAGCATGGGGGTGGAAACATCATGCTTTGGGGCAGTTTTTCTGCAAAGGGACCAGGACGACTGATCCGTGTAAAGGAAAGAATGAATGGGGCCATGTATCGTGAGATTTTGAGTGAAAACCTCCTTCCATCAGCAAGGGCATTGAAGATGAAACGTGGCTGGGTCTTTCAGCATGACAATGATCCCAAACACACCGCCCGGGCAACGAAGGAGTGGCTTCGTAAGAAGCATTTCAAGGTCCTGGAGTGGCCTAGCCAGTCTCCAGATCTCAACCCCATAGAAAATCTTTGGAGGGGAGTTGAAAGTCTGTGTTGCCCAGCGACAGCCCCAAAACATCACTGCTCTAGAGGAGATCTGCATGGAGGAATGGGCCAAAATACCAGCAACAGTGTGTGAAAACCTTGTGAAGTCTTACAGAAAACGTTTGACCTGTGTCATTGCCAACAAAGGGTATATAACAAAGTATTGAGAAACTTTTATTATTGACCAAATACTTATTTTCCACCATAATTTGCAAATAAATTCATTAAAAATCCTACAATGTGATTTTCTGGAATGTTTTTCCTCATTTTGTCTGTCATAGTTGACGTGTACCTATGATGAAAATTACAGGCCTCTCTCATCTTTTTAAGTGGGAGAACTTGCACAATTGGTGGCTGACTAAATACTTTTTTCCCCCACTGTAGATGTGTTTCCATCACTTTTTCAATTCTACCAATGGTTTTGTCACAAAAACTGTATAGTAAATGTGCCCTATCTGGTTTTGGCGCCTGCTCTCTAGAGCAGGGTTTCCCAAACTCGGTCCTGGGGCTCTCCCTGGGTGCACGTTTTGGTTTTTGCCCTAGCACTACACAGCTGATTCAAATAATCAAAGCTTGATGATGAGTTGGTTATTTGAATCAGCTGTGTAGTGCTAGGGCATAAACCAAAACGTGTACCCATGGGGGTCCCAGGACCGAGTTTGGTAAACCCTGCTCTAGACAACAGTTTTCTGACATAGTGGATAGGGTAGGTTATGGATAAGAGGAATATCATTTGTCTTTTTTATAGCCTAATTGACAGTCAAGCGTCGATCATCATGTCACCAAGATTCAAATAAAACCCTAGATATTTATTGGAAATTTGCATCAAGCTCATCACCGTCCATCACTTACCACCATTAAGTTCATAACTTATATTTGCCTATAAACTCTTAATGCTTTTCTACGTCGTAGTGGTAGTACAACGGAGCATATCATCGCGTGACTCCAAGTTTCCTTCTATATGATGGTTTATTATATCAGTATTTGCACATTAAGGAATTTCCACTGCAATTGTCGCATAATTTATTTTACCAACACAAAAAAATTCCCACCATGTCGACATTTCTGAAATTGTACCCACTTTGTGTTTTCATCACCTGTCATGATTTATTTTCATACGGTATGACTTTACTAGCATGAAAACTGTGGATGGAAACATGCTTAAAGTGGGAAAAATTTATCTAATCACATTCACTGGGATGCTGCCACCTTCTAAGCACACAGATACGTGATGATCAAAACCAGAAAGTTACTGTTACTCTAGTGATTACAATATAAATATAATAATCTTGACTCTTTAAGATTTTGTGTTGTGAAATATCCTTACTTACAACATCTTACAACCAAGTCCATAGCCAGGGTCTGAGTTTTAGTGAGGTCCAGGGGGAGATTTCAAATTTTAAGAAAGTTTAAGCTCATTTACTGTATTTCTATACAATTTAAAAACTCTAAATGGTATTTGTAGAACAGCAAAAACTAACCCAGCCATTATCACATTAGTTGCGGTAGCTTCATTCACCTCAGTCGATCTACAAACAAATAGCCTATTAGCTATACAATTAGCCGCCACACATTAATTCACGTTAATTCAGCACTGGGATTAAAAACTGTAATTTAATACGCATCTGTTAGCAGAAAAAGTTTTTTATGAACAAAAGGTAAACAATTACGTTTGCAGTACATAACTTCTTTTGTGTTGTACTTTTACAGCTAAAAGACAAAAACATTAGATGCACAACAACATTTCGAAATTGTACCTTGTGTATTCTACAATTCTAACTCCTGAAAACTCAACTTTACTTTTTTTGTTGTCGTTGTTGGTCAGGTACCCCCTAGCAGCCGCGGGGCCTTAAGAGGTCGCTTATGTCGCTTAGTGGCTAGGGCCGACCCTGAACAAAACTTTCCAGAAAGAAATAATAATATAATAATATGCCATTTAGCAGACGCTTTTATCCAAAGCGACTTACAGTCATGCGTGCATACATTTTTTTTTTTTGTGTATGGGTGGTCCCGGGGATCGAACCCACTACCTTGTAGTTACAAGCGCCGTGCTCTACCAGCTGAGCTACAGAGGACCAGAAAGTCCCCTACTGATACCAAAGATTTTTATTCGGTTTAGTAATCTTTTAAGATACCTGTAGAACCAATTGTTTCACTTATTCATACATTGTGAGACATTTTATTTAACCTTCATGCTAATAATATTCTAACGACATCCATCTGTGTACTCTTGCTTAGTCACCCTCATCAGTTCCTGGTTACCCATTGAACCTCTCAAGCTTATCAGTGTTTTTTAATGCGAGCGTACTGTATATCATATTGTAAGTTGAGGGTCCGAGTACAGATGGATGGATTACTTTTCTGTAGGAGCAAAGCCTGGATGGAGACGGATAACTATTTAGCAGCTTTAAAGGTCAAACCACATTGAACACCATCAGCAACCACACTAGAACTGACTGTCACTTCCTGTTTCAATAAAGCTTATCCAACACAATTAATGCATTGGCCAATAAGAAAGCAGGTAATTAGTTACTAGGTAAACAATGAGGTAAACACAGTTATTTCCTAAATGACAGATTCACCACATATACTGTAAGCAATGTGGATAAAGGCCATAGGGAAGAGGTTATTTAAGTTTAACAAGATATAAACGCTCATAAAATAATCGTACAATATTATAAATTGAAAAAACATACATCTTAACATAGATAATTAGGCACTTCAATCATATCAAATGGGTGTGTTTGTTTTGTTGTTTCAGGTATGGCCTGGCGTACAGCTATGACCATGTGTGTTCCCTCAACAACTGGTACGTTGTGTTCTGTCTGTGAGAATTCCTACAGACCACTGTGATTGGTTATCTTAGCCAATTCTATGTTAATGAAATACATTGCTTTAATGTAACACAAGCATATTTATAAAGCAAAGTTGTTCAACACTAGTCGTGGAGATTGACAGGGTGTACAGTCTCTTCATTTTAGCCCAGCAACAACACACCTAATTAAATTAATCCACTAATCATCAACTTGATTAGTTGAATCAGGAGTGTTCCTGCTATTGGGTTGGAACAAAAGCCTGCACACCCTGTAGCCCTCCAAGACCAGGGATGAAGACCACCGTATAGTGTATACACACTATACATAAAAGGAAGGTCTGTAACCATGATTAGCTCCCCTCCTCTGTCTTCAGGGCCCCCGGGAACCTCTGCGGAAACAATACAACTATGGCATGTTGTGAAGTTCCCACCATAAGGTAACCATAGACCACTATACCAAGGCTGGGGTCAACTAACAGTATTTCATCTGTTCAGAAAGGGAAGAAGATAATTGAAATCCTACTAAGAAAACAAAACAAATATCCTGAAAATACATTTTTTTAATCAGACTTTCTTTTTTAAGTTTGTTAATTGAAATGGAATTTAACATTTAATTAGAATTTGAACTTTAACTCTGTTCCATTCACATCAGAACACTTAGTCAGCTTTTTAACAGACATTCCTAGAATGTTCTCTGTCACTGGGGAATTCAAGTATTATTTTAAATAATAGGTTTCTTACACATGCTTTGGCCTTGTTTGTTGCAGCTCGAGTGGAACACACTTACCAGAAAACTCTTTGTTCACAGCCACCATCAATGCTGGTTCATTTCTGTGTAAGTTTATTTCCGTGACTGTACAGATTACACACCCCATACACAGGTCCAACTGGATCTCTATGCATTATGCAGATGTCTATACTGGCACAAAGATGAGAGTATGTGCGATTATGTGCTAATAATATAATATTGTAATGTGCATAGATGTTATTTTATCTCAAGGTCACCCTTAAAAACGGTTTGGTATGTCATATTTAGGGCCCTGTTTTTTGGATAATCATGTCACATGACCTGGATTTTAACCTTTATTTAAAGCTTTTTAATCAAACTGTCCCCTTTTCGCCCTCCCGAGTGGCGCAGCTGTCTAAGGCACTGCATCGCAGTGCTTGAGGCGTCACAACCGGCTGTGACCGGGAGTCCCATAGGGCGGCACACAATTGGCCCAGCGTCGTCCGGGTTAGGGGAGGGTTTTGCTGGGGGGGCTTTACTTGGCTCATTGCACTCTAGCGACTCCTTGTGGCGAGCCGGGCACCTGCAGGCTGACTTCGGTCGTCAGTTGAACGGTGTTCCTCCGACACATTGGTGCAGCTGGCTTCCGGGTTAAGGGGGCGGGTGTTAAGGTGTGCGGTTTGGCGGGTCATGTTTTGGAGGACGCATGACTCGACCTTCGCCTCTCCAGGGCCCGTTGGGGAGTTGCAGCGATGAGACAAGATCGTAATTGGATCGCGATTAGATGTTGGGGAGAAAAGGGGGGTAAAATACAACAACAACAAAAAATAATAATGTGTCCCCATCAATTGCTTACATTTTTGGTTGAATTTTCATTTCGGGAAAAGGCAAAAAATGAAGGTTAAAATCCTAGTCATATGACCTGATTAACCAAAGCACAGGGCCCTAGTCATATTTCATATCGAACATGTTGTTTGTCCTGTTCAGAAAACATCTACCAAAATAAAAGTTATTACGAGTTGATTGTTATTGTTGTCTAATTGAATAATAATCATATAATCACATTGTTTTAGATCAGACGTGATGTTGCTCCTATTGTATAAACATCTTATGCATTATAATAACCATTTTTATTCTCCTCCTTAGTTATGGTGTTCTGTATCTTCCACCATGCTCACATCTTGGAGAGGAACAGTGTCCACTCCATGCTCAGTAGATTCACCCTGGTGTTTGGTGGAGTGGCGGCCGTCGGGGCCTTTGTGGCTGGGAACTGCAATGTTAGTACTCCATGTATTACATACAGTAAATATTATATAATATATGCCATTTAGCAGACCCTTTTATCCAAAGTGACTTACAAGCGACTTAGGCCTGCGCGGCTGGCTACACTGTACACAACAATGCAGAGTTAAAAAAGAATAATAAAAAGACAAAGAGTAACACAAGAAGAATAAAATACACAAGAATGGAGCAATATACAGGGAGTACCAATACCAGATCAATGTGCAGAGGTACGAGGTATTTGAAGTAGATATGTACATGAAGGCAGGGTGAAGTGACTAGGCATATCAGGATAGATAATAATAAGAGTAAAATAAAGAAGCAGCAGCAAATTATGAGTGTAAAAGTGTGTGTGTGTTTGTGTTGTCAGTATGCGTGTGTGTGTGTCATTGGAGGCTGGTGGGAGGAGCTATAGGAGGAAGGCTCAATGTAATGGTTGGAATGGAATTAATTGAACGGAATCAAGCATGTGGTTTCCATATGTTTGATGTGTTTGATACCTTTCCATTCATTCCATTCCAGCCATTACAATGAGCCCGTCCTCCTATAGCTCCTTCCACCAGACTCCACTGGTGTGTGTATGTGTGTTTGTGTTGTGTGCATATGCATATGTAGTGTATGTGAATATGTGTGGGTTTTATCTGTGAGTGTGTATGTACACCACCCCGTTCACGAAAATGGTTCACTCCTACAGACAGTGAGTCACGTGGCCGTGGCTTGCTCTATAGAGCAGGCAGACAGGCATTGAGGCATTGTTACAGTTCGATTGAACGTTGGAATGGGCAAAACAAGTGACCTAAGCGACTTTGAGCGTGGGATGATCGTCATTGCCAGGCTCGCCGGTTCCAGTATCTCAGAAACGGCCGGCCTTCTGGGCTTTTCACGCACGACAGTGTCTAACGCTTCGAACACACCGACTGCGTAATTGCGTTTTGGTACACCAGAAGTACATTCATTTCCAATGGAACGCTGCATTTGCCTTGCAGCATTGCGTTGCAGTGCGTTCTGTGTGGTGCATACGTTGGATTTATCGAACGTATGCGTCAAACTGTATGCATAGACGGCTTGACAGAAATGGTAGCAGAAGGTGAATGTTGAACTTTTGTTACACACATATCTAGATGATGCTGCATACTATTTTGCGCAATGACGCAGTCGGTGTGTTCAAAGCGTAAGATTTACAAAGAATGGTGCGACAAACAAAAAAAATCCAGTCAGCGGCAGTCCTGTGGGCGAAAACAGCTCATTGATGAGAGTTCGAAGGAGAATGGCAAGAATCGCGCAAGCTAACAGGCGGGCCATAAACAGGCAAATAACGGCGCAGTACAACAGTGGTGTGCAGAACGGCATCTCGGAACACACAACTCGTCAGTCCTTGTCACAGATGGGCTATTGCAGCAGACGACCACACCATATTCTACTCCTATTAGCTAAAATCAAGAAGAAGTGGCTCCAGTGGGTACACCGACACTGGACAATTGAGGAGTGGAAAAACATTGCCTGGTCCGACGAATCCCAGTTCCTGATGCGTCATGCTGATGGCAGAGTCAGGATTTGGCTTAAGCAGCATGAGTCCATGGCCCCATCCTGCCTGGTGTCAACGGTACAGGCTGGTGGCGGTGGTGTAAGGGTGTGGGGAATGTTTTCCTGGCAACCGTTAGGTCCCTTGATAACAATTGAGTAACTTTTCCATGCCCGAAGAATTCAGGCTGTTCTGGAGGCACATTTTATGAACTATTTAGCAGTCTTATGGCTTGGGGGTAGAAGCTGTCTCGGAGCCTGTTGTTCCGAGAGCCAATGCTCCGGTACCGTTTGCCGGACGGTAGCAGAGTGAACAGTCTATGGCTTGGGTGGCTGGAGTCTTTAGCAATTTATCGGTCCATCCTCTGACACCGCCTGATACAGTATAGAGGTCCTGGATGGCAGGGAGCTCGGCCCCAGTGATGTACTAGGCTGTCCGCACCACCATACCAAGCGGTGATGCAGCCAGTCAATCGACCCTTTGGTCGCGTTCCCCTGCTCAGACGTTGCATGCATCAACCAATGGTTGTGTGCCATGTCATCGACTGGCAGATGAAGGGGATTCGATTAATCTGGCTTGGGCACCCGGGTAGGCATGTTTTGCACTGGGTGAAAGTTGATTGCATTCATTTTGGAACCAGGTGTAATGTCTTTGATCTCATGAGCTGCATGGGATTGGGAGGATGAGGACATGCCATGTAATTATTTCTGTCACTGGTGGGTGACAGAAGGTCTGCGTGCCAAGATAGCTTGGGGGCCACTTGTGTTAATCTTAGAATGAGTACGTGATGGAATATCCTTATTAGGGTGCGAGCTGACTGGGTTGCAAGATGATACTATTGTTGTTGGGAGTGACACTCAATAATGGTTGGCAACTGTTGGATGGAGTTACCTTGCAAAACCGTATATAAACTGAGAGATTTTGTATGCCTATAATTCGGATGACAATAGGCTACGCCCGTACCGCTTGTCATGCGAATCCGGTACTGTAATATTAAATAACTCTGAACCAACTCTCCATCTAAGTGTTTAACTATTCTGTTACATCCTGAAGTACTCGATACCAGAGAAACTCGTCATAACAATTACAGACAGAAATATACCTCAGCACCCCCTCAGATGATCCCGCAGGTGAAGAAGCCGGATGTGGAGGTCCTGGGCTGGCATGGTTACATGTGATCTGCGGTTGTGAGGCCGGTTGGACGTACTGCCAAATTCTTTAAAACGACGTTGAAGGCGGCTTAAGGTAGAGAAATCAACATTCAATTATCTGGCAACAGCTCTGGTGGACATTCCTGCAGTCAGCATGCTAATCATACGCTCCCTCATAACTTGAGACATCTGTGGTATTGTGTTGTGTGACAAAACTGCACATTGTCCCCAGCACAAGGTGCACCTGTGTAATGATAATGCTGTTTAATCAGCTTCTTGATATGCCACACCTGTCAGTTGCTATTTTGATACGTGAGGCTTATTTGATCTAATAGAAGTTTAATAATGCTTAGGTTGTTATGAGTGTACTGATATAAGTGTGATACAGGTGACATCCCAGCAACTTTGAGAAAAAACACTTATCGGAGTTTTCCCTGTTGAAATTCGAGACGTCTATGCATATTCATGAGGCTAGCATACCTCATGAATATTGAATACAGGCGGTTGACGTCAACACCCCTCATCGAATATTCCAAAAAGTATTAAAATAACGAGATGTATCCATCAATCCAAAGAGAGGAATAGGCAGGAGCTTGACAGCCCACCCATTGTTAGGGCGGAGACACAAGCATCTCGTCATTATATCCAGTATCTCTGTTCAGAACCGGTCCAATTCCCACATAACTCCCCAAATTTGGTTGAAAATATCTCTTGAGTTTCGGTTAATGAAATCTTGAATTATAAACAAAGAGAGGACTGGCAACAAAGCAAACAAACTATCAATGACAGGATTGGTAGGTCTGTTACTGTGTGCAGACATACTTACAAATGGCAGAACATCAGTGGAAAAGAACAATGGGAAAATAGACATGTCAATGTGTACCATTTTGACGTTATTTCATAGATGTAGACAGATAATTAACCTAAAAGTTTGTCAGATGTTTTCTTCAGAAGAAGATCATGCAGTCTCTTGTCTTTTGTCAGCTAAAGAAGAGACCCTCTTCTTTAGCCGAGGTACCTGGTAACAGGTATTTTCTCTGGCTCAGACTGTACTCTTTTCCTCTAACAGAAGTTCCCAGAATGTTCGCTGTCATTCAAACATGTCCAACTCAGGCACATAATTCCAGTGATCTCTACTCTCCTCCTTTAACAGAGGTTCCTAGAATGTTCTCTGTCACCCAAACATATCCATCATTGAGGAAATAGAGTATTGTGTGACATAAGGTCTCTTACAAGTGCTTTGGCTTTGTCGTTTGCAGCCAGAATATCTAAATGGAACCTTGTCTTAAGCCTCTCCTCTAGCTAAGGTACCTGATACTAACTGTAACCTGTCCTCTCTCCTCCAGCCCGCATACCTGATGCTGGCCCATTACCTGGGGGCTGCGGTGAGCTTCCTGTGTATCTGTTTCTACAGCCTGCTCCTCACGGTGCTCACAGGGAAGTGTGTACTGACCCGGATGGAGTGGTTCCTCTACCCAGCACGAGTCATGTCTACTGTGGTCCAGATCATCGTCACCATTGGCTGTATCCTTTCACCTGCACTGATGAACACTATAAGCCTAACCCCTGAACCCTGATCTTATAACCCCTGAACCTGTTAAACTCTGCTGGGTGTGCATACACAATGCAAGAAAGAATATACAAGAATAGGAGTGTCCTCTTCCATACGTCTTCAACTTTGCAAACACTCACAGGTCCTGAAAGGCACAGTATGTTCTAGGTAGTAGTGGTATTTGATAACAACTAGATACCGTCCAGAACATTGACAGTGAGGTTGCCTCTCTGTGTGTTTTGTCTGTTTACTGATGATTATGTTCAAACTTCTTCGACGTCCGTGTTCCTTTGAACATATGTGTAGGGTTACTATAAACATAAACTCAATAAGGTTATGCCATAACCTGTCACCCAACAACTACTGTTCTCTCTCCTTGATCTCTGACCCCGCCAGACGCCATCTTGTTTGTACAGGAGGAATACAAGTACAAGCACCTAGCGGCCGTGTTTGAGTGGATACTGAGCGCCAACTTGGAGCTGTTTGAGCTCAGCTTTGCTGTGGAGTTCTGTTTCTTCTCCTCCTCCATGTTGTCCACGTTGCTGGGGAAGAAAGATGAGGAGAAGCCTATCCTTCTGGCCTGAGAAGATGCTGCTGGGCTGGGCTGGGGGGAGACCTACTGTAAGAGACACTTGGGTCGTGTTCATTAGGCATGAAATGGAAGAAAACGGTCAGAAACGGAGAGAGACCAGCAGCATCTTCTCTTCTCAGGCCAGAAGGATAGGCTTCTCCTCATCTTTCTTCCCCAGCAGCATCGACAAAAAATTGTCACGTTGTGCCCTAATGAAACAACCCAGTAGTTCTGACCGATCTAAAGCTTGTGGAATTGGACCAACCAAGTAAAGGGAACAATTGTTTGTAACCAGGACCGGTTCTGGCTGCGACCAAAAACGACTCAGCTTAATCGTCCACGACCCACCGTTTGGGAAACACTGACCTAGTGGCATCAAAGATGGGGATGATATATACAGTTGAAGTCAGAAGTTTACATACACTTAGGTTGGAGTCATTTCAACCACTCCACAAATGTCTTGTTAACAAACTATAGTTTTGGTAAGTCGGTTAGGACATCTACTTTGTGCATGACACAAGTAATTTTTCCAACAATTGTTTACAGACAGATTATTTCACTTATAATTCACTGTATCACAATTCCAGTGGGTCAGAAGTTTACATACACTAAATTCACTGTGCCTTTAAACAGCTTGGAAAATTCCAGAAAATGATGTCACGGCTTTAGAAGCTTCTGATATGCTAATCATTTGAGTCAATTGGAGGTGTACATGTGGATGTATTTCAAGGCCTACCTTCAAACTCAGTGCCTCTTTGCTTGACGTCATTGAAAAATCAAAAGAAATCAGCCAAGACCTCAGAAAAAAATTTGTAGACCTCCACAAGTATGTTTAATCCTTGGGAGCAATTTCCAAACGCCTGAAGGTACCACGTTCATCTGTACAAACAATAATACGCAAGTATAAACACCATGGGACCACGCAGCCATCATACCGCTCAGGAAGGAGACGCGTTCTGTCTCCTAGAGATGAACGTACTTTGGTGCAAAAAGTGCAAATCAATCCCAGAACAACAGCAAAGGACTTTGTGAAGATGCTGGAGGAAACAGGTACAAAAGTATCTATATCCACAGTAAAATGAGTCCTATATCGACATAACCTGACAGGCCACTCAGCAAGGAAGAAGCCACTGCTCCAAAACCGCCATAAAAAAGCCCAACTACGGTTTGCAACTGCACATGAGGACAAAGATCGTACTTTTTGGAGAAATGTGCTCTGGTCTGATGAAACAAAAATAGAACTGTTTGGCCATAATGACCATCGTTATGTTTGGAGGAAAAAGGGGGTGGCTTGCAAGCCGATGAACACCATCCCAACCGTGAAGCACGGGGGTGGCAGCATCATGCTGTGGGGGTGCTTTGCTGCAGGAGGGACTGGTGCACTTCACAAAATAGATGGCATCATGAGGAAGGAAAATTATGTGGATATATTGAGGCAACATCACAAGACATCAGTCAGGAAGTTAAAGCTTGGTCGCAAATGGGTCTTCCAAATGGACAATGACCCCAAGCATACTTCCAAAGTTGTGGCAAAATGGCTTAAGGACAACAAAGTCAAGGTATTGGAGTGGCCATCACAAAGCACTGACCTCAAGCCTATAGAAAATGTGTGGGCAGAACTGAAAAAACGTGTGCGAGCAATGAGGCCTACAAACCTGACTCAGTTACACCAGCTCTGTCAAGAGGAATGGGCCAAAATTCACCCAACTTAATGCGGGAAGCTTGTGGAAGGCTACCCGAAACGTTTGACCCAAGTTAAACAATTTAAAAGCAATGCTACCAAATACTAATTGAGTGTATGTAAACTTCTGACTCACTGGGAATGTGATGAAATAAATAAAAGCTGAAAAGAATCACTCTCTCTCCTATTATTCTGACATTTCACATTCTTAAAATAAAGTGGTGATCCTAACTGACCTAAGACAGGGGATTTTTACTAGGATTAAATGTCAGGAATTGTGAAAAACTGAGTTTAAATGTATTTGGCTAAGGTGTATGTAAACTTCCGACTTCAACTGTAACCTTTGATCTCGCTCTCGGACTAAATCTTATTATTGAGGATGATTTTTAATTTTTTTAAATCAGGGCTGAAATCATTGTTCTTATGCAGCCCCTAAAGACAAACAGAAAGATGAGTTATTCGGGTCACAACAAATCGATGCACTTCGTGTTGAAGTATTTTTGAAAACGTTGGAAAAGGAAAACTGTCGATCCTACAACTTTCATAGCCACTGATGGACCAATACCAGGACACCTTAGCATTTGAGTAGTAGTCACTGTAAGCACTAAAGTCACTATTTCTAATCCCATGTTCTGAATTGATCAAGGTGACATTTCCTATTTGATAGGCCATGGAGAATTGTGAATGATGTTGTTAGTTATTTTTTCAACATGTTGTCTATATGTCTAAAACGTGAAGTCTTGGGGGCATTACTCTGCCATTTAAGTATACCAGGCAACAACAACAGAAAAAAGTTTTAATATACATTGTTGTATAAAAATGTAATTGTCTGCAGAGTAAAGTAGTGAGGTGTAAGGCCAGTAATCTCTCGACCGCTTTAACATTAAAATTATGATCAAGTAGCTGATTTGGTTCTGGGTGTGGAGATTAGAAGCCAGTGATGATTCTAAACCTTTGTGATAAAACAGGTAATGTAATGTGAAGGAGGCAGGCAATTCAGGCAGGTGTGGTAATTAAGATGTATTAATAGAGGCCTCTGTGTTTGTGATAGATCATTCTGGAAAGCTTTTTGATGGCAGAACATTTGGTTGTACAGGCTTTACTGCATACCTGTCAGATGAGAGAAGAACCAGAACATAAGCAATCATTCATCCAGAAACAATGTAACTGAAAATCCCATGCCATTTTTTTATGAACAGAACACATTTCTTAGCAAGGCATAACACTTTGTAATGTTGCCTTTTTCCTTACTTATGTATCAGTCTCATTTGCTACTGCTTTTCTACAGTCTTCCTATTCAGGGATTTGTGCAATGATGATTGACTTGTTTACAACAACAATATGTCATAGACTATATGGTTACATCTTAACAAAGTGGTACATAAAAATATATGTTTTAAAGATAAACAGTGACAAACTGATGTTTACTAAGACTAGAAATACACAAAAGCATTTAGCCTAATTCAGTATGAAAATATCGACTTGGAAGGTTTCCTTAAAAGGCTCTTATTTTTTTGGGCCATTTCTTTTGCCAAGCATAATTGAATAATAAAACGTGTGTAAGATCAAATCTAGTCTGAAATCTTGGCATTGTTGTATTTGTGATTCCTCTGCGGGACTGTTCAACCTCATGGTTTCCACATCAACACACCTCACTTTAGGGTCTGTCCTGATACTGTATATGGAATATTACAAGGCAGAGGAGTTTGTTGTGTCCACAAAAACATCCCCCTTGCCTCACTCATAAGTGGGAAGATGTGGAAACAAGTACTGCTGTCTCTTCATGCTTGCTCAATTGTCTGAGGAAATGTACAAACACAATGAATGTCAAAAACATGCATACCTCTGGAACACAAGTATTAAGTGTTCTTAGAACACAGGCCTGACTCATATCACTGGTGTTCGGTACAGTAGGTGTTGTCCCATCATTATATAATTACTATGGCATTATGGGGTGTTGACAGTTATTGGCTCCCAGGTGGTATTTGCCTGGGGACAGGTGTGTACTGTAGGTGAACAGGTAACTCAGGTGGAGTTTGAACCGGAGATGTTTGGGAAACCTCGTCATTGTGTTGTTGACTCTCGCTGTGGACTGATAGCTGTCTGAATGTCAGGGGCTTGGAAGAATTAAGGACTTTTGGGTGTGTGCACTGACTGAGGATGACTTGGGAATGTACAGAACAAGAAGTACTTGAAGTTGATTAGCTTACTTTATGTACAAAGGGTGCATAATTATAAAAAAATATATAAATATGTTTTTATTGTCACATACACCGGATGGGTGCAGTGAAATGTGTTGTTTTACAGGGTCAGCCATAGTAGTACGGCGCCCCTAGGGCAAATTAGGGTTAAGTGCCTTGCTCAAGGGCACATTGGCCGATTTTTCACGTTATCGGCTCGGGTATTCCAACCAGCGACGAACACTCCAACCGCTAGGCCGCCTTCTACATACACATTTTAGTACATATTCTGATTGGTGTACAGTATGTAGACCATGTTGGTGTGGTTCCTGAGTCTTCTACAGGCAATTAAGATTTTGACCATCTGAAATACACCCTTTTTCTTACTACTGAATTCTAAATTAACACCTAGTACCTAGGCACTTGTTTAGATGATACACGTCTGGATAGGTAAGCAATATGCCACAAAAAAAGCTGCCCAGCGAATCAGAGGGCAAGGTGGAGCTACTATTTTATATCCAATCCTTTGAGATCTACAGTCGTGGTCAAAAGTTTTGAGAATGACACAAATACAAATTTTCACAAAGTCTGCTACCTCAGTTTTGATGATGGCAATTTGCATATACTCCAGAATGTCATGAAGAGTGATCAGATGAATTGCAATTAATTGCAAAGTCCCACTGTGCCAAAAACATTTCCACTGCATTTCAGCCCTGCCACAAAAGGACCAGCTGCCATCATGTCAGTGATTCTCTCGTTAACACAGGTGAGAGTGTTGATGAGGACTGGAGATCACTCTGTCATGCTGATTGAGTTAGAATAACAGACTGGAAGCTTTAAAAGGATGGTGGTGCTTTAAATCATTGTTCTTCCTCTGTTAACCATGGTTACCTGCAAGGAAACATGTGCCGTCATCATTGCTTTGCACAAAAAGGGCTTCACAGGCAAGGATATTGCTGCTAGTAAGATTGCACCTAAATCAATCATTTATCGGATCATCATGAACTTCAAGGAGAGAGGTTCAATTGTTATGAAGAAGGCGTCAGGGCGCCCAAGAAAGTCCAGCAAGTGCCAGGACCGTCTCCTAAAGTTGATTCAGCTGCGGGATCGGGGCCCCACCAGTGCAGAGCTTGCTCAGGAATGGTAGCAGGCTGGTGTGAGTGCATCTGCACGCACAGTGAGGCGAAGACTTTTGGAGGATGGCCCGCTGTCAAGAAGGGCAGCAAAGAAGCCACTTCTTTCCAGGAAAAACATCAGGGACAGACTGATATTCTGCAAAAGGTACAGGGATTGGACTGCTGAGGACTGGGGTAAAGTCATTTTCTCTGATGAATCCCCATTCCGATTGATTGGGGCATCCGGAAAACACCTTGTCCGGAGAAGACAAGGTGACCGCTACCATCAGTCCTGTGTCATGCCAACCGTAAAGCATCCTGAGACCATTCATATGTGGGGTTGCTTCTCAGCCAAGGGAGTGGGCTCACTCACAATTTTGCCTAAGAACACAGCCATGAATAAAGAATGGTACCAACACATCCTCCGAGAGCAACTTCTCCCAACCATCCAAGAACAGTTTGGTGACGACCAATGCCTTTTCCAGCATGATGGAGCACCTTGCCATAAGGCAAAAGTGATAACTAAGTGGCTCGGGGAACAAAACATCGAAATTGTGGGTCCATGGCCAGGAAACTCCCCAGACCTTAATCCCATTGAGAACTTGTGGTCGATCCTCAAGAGGCGGGTGGACAAACAAAAACCCACAAATTCGGACAAACTCCAAGCATTGATTATGCAAGAATGGGCTGCCATCAGTCAGGATTCTGATCCAAGAAGGCGTAGCAGTGTGGTCGTGTTCTCTGTTGTGTGTCCATGTAAATAGCCTGTTTTTTGTATTTTGCTTGTATTTTACGTATATATTTCCCTATCACACTTTCATCCTTCTACTAAATATACTTTCCTGCAACCCGCCTCACTCAATGTGGAACGGATTCTATTATTTACTCACCTTTATCTAGAATCTTCAGTTGAAACTAGCTAGCCAGCTAACTAGCTACTTGCTATTAGCCACCGTTAGCGGTTTTCACCCAGATCATCAGATTTTCTGCCGGAATAACTGAATCACTGGACCTTACCACCGGATCGCAACCAGCTAGCCGCAACCGAATGGATGTTGCTGTAGGCTAATCACCACTGCCCCCAAAGCAAGCACCAGTTAGCCTTGAGCTAGCCTCGAGCCAGGCCCATATCCCGGCTATCTACCTCTTTGTCTACCGGACGGGAGTAGCCAGCTAACTAGCTACTTGCTATTAGCCACCGTTAGCGTTTTTTCACCATTGTCCGTGGCCTGCACTACCTACCAGTCAGCTCTAGCCTGGACTATTATCGGCCAGTCTGCACTGTCTGCACAGCGCGTTATCGACCCAGAACATATCGGATTTTCTGCCGGAATCACTAAATCACTGGACCTTTAACACCGGATCATCGCAACTAGCTAGCTGCAACCAAATGGATGTTGTTGTTGGCTAATCAGCCTTGAGCTAGCCTCGAGTCAGGCATATCTCCCGGCTATCTACCTCCCTGTCAACCGGACGGGACCTCCTAGAGTCGACACGGAGCCCCGCCGATCCATCACGACTGCTCTGCCGACGTAATCGTCTGTGGTTTCAACAGGCTTCCCGTTGCGACGACCACGAAGATCCATCTGTTAGCCCCGGCCCACTAGCACACGCAAACAACAGCCATGTTTCCTGCTCGCTGTGCTGTAGCACCAATTCGAACTTCTCTCGGACTCACATATTGCTGTTCACTGGACCTTATGATCCCTCAGCTACACAGCTGATGCCTGCTGGACTGTTCCTTTACACGGTACCCTGTCCTGTTTATCTGTTTAGCCTCAGCCCAAACTTTCATCGCCATTACCAGTTGTTGTCTTAGCTCTCTCTAATAACACCTGTGATTGCTTTATGCCTCTCTCCCATGTCAATATGCCTTGCCTATTGCTGTTCCAGTTAGTTCTTATTATACAATTTCACTATAGAATCCCAAGGCATTCTCAAACTGCCTCAAATAGCTCCATTGTTCCACACCCCATACACGCAGAGACCGGCTCAATCGGTGCCTCCAGTGATGCTATCTCTTTCATTGTTACCCAACGCTTAGGTTTACCTCCACTGTACTCATATCCTTCCATATCCTTGTCTGTACATAATGCCCTGAATCTATTCTACAACGCCCGGAAATCTGCCCCCTTTATTCTCTGTACCCAACGCACTAGAAGACCAGTTCTTAAAGCCTTTAGTCGTATCCTTATTCTAGTCCTCCTCTGTTCCTCTGGTGATGTAGAGGCTAACCCAGGCCCTGCAGCCCCCAGTATCACTCCTACTCCCCAGGAACTATCATTTGTTGACTTCTGTAACTGTAAAAGCCTTGGTTTTCTGCACGTTAACATCAGAAGCCTCCTTCCTAAGTTTGAGTTATTCACTGCGTTAGCACACTCCGCCAACCCTGATGTTCTAGCAGTGTCTGAATCCTGGCTTAGGAAGGCCACCAAAAATTCAGAAATGTCCATCCCCAACTACAACATTTTCCGTCTAGATAGAACTGCCAAAGGGGGTGGAGTTGCAATCTACTGTAGAGATAGCCTGCAGAGCTCTATCATACTATCCAGGTCTGTGCCCAAACAGTTTGAGCTCCTACTTCTAAAAATCCACCTTTCCAGAAATAAGTCTCTCACTGTTGCCGCTTGCTACAGACCCCCCTCAGCCCCCAGCTGTGCCCTGGACACCATATGTGAATTGATTGCCCCCCATCTATCCTCAGAGTTCGTACTGCTTGGTGACCTAAACTGGGATATGCTTAACACCCCGGGCCATCCTACAATCCAAACTAGATGCCCTCAATCTCACACAAAATATCAAGGAACCTACCAGGTACAACCCTAAATCCGTAAACATGGGCACCCTCATAGATATCATCCTGACTAATTTACCCTCTAAATACACCACGCTGTCTTCAACCAGGATCTCAGCGATCACTGCCTTATTGCCTGCGTCCGTAACGGGTCCGCGGTCAAACGACCACCCCTCATCACTGTCAAACGCTCCCTAAAACACTTCAGCGAGCAGGCCTACCTAATTGACCTGGCCCAGGTATCCTGGATGGATATCGATCTCATTCCGTCAGTAGAGGATGCCTGGTTGTTCTTTAAAAGTGCTTTCCTCTCAATCTTAAATAAGCATGCCCCATTCAAAGAATTCAGAACTAAGAACAGATATAGCCCCTGGTTCTCCTCAGACTTGACTGCCCTTGACCAGTACAAAAACATCCTGTGGAGTATTGCATTAGCATTGAATAGCCCCCGCGATATGCAACTTTTCAGGGAAGTTAGGAACCAATATACACAAGCAGTTAGGAAAGCAAAGGCTAGCTTTTTCAAACAGAAATTTGCATCCTGTAGCACTAACTCCAAAAAGTTTTGGGACACTGTAAAGTCCATGGAGAATAAGAGCACCTCCTCCCAGCTGCCCACTGCACTGAGGCTAGGAAACACTATCACCACCGATAAATCTACAATAATCGAGAATTTCAACAAGCATTTTGCTACGGCTGGCTATGCTTTCCACCTGGCTACCACTACTCTGCTGCAACTTGCCCATGCCCACCCCGCTTCTCCTTCACACAAATTCAGATAGCTGATGTTCTGAAAGAGCTGCAAAATCTGGACCCTTACAAATCATCTGGGCTAGACAATCTGGACCCTTTCTTTCTAAAAATAGCCGCCGAAATTGTCGCAACCCTTATTACTAGCCTGTTCAACCTCTCTTTCGTAACGTCTGAGATCCCCAGAGATTGGAAAGCTGCCGCGGTCATCCCCCTCTTCAAAGGGGGTGACACTCTAGATCCAAACTGTTACAGACCTATATCCATCCTGCCCTTCGAACGTTTTTGAAAGCCAAGTTAACAAACAGATCACCGACCATTTCGAATCCCACCGTACCTTCTCCGCTATGCAATCCGGTTTCCGAGCTGGTCATGGGTGCACCTCAGCCACACTCAAGGTCCTAAACGATATTATAACCATGATCAATAATAGACAGTACTGTGCAGCCGTCTTCATTGACCTGGCCAAGGCTTTCGACTCTGTCAACCACTGCATTCTTATTGGCAGACTAAATAGCCTTGGTTTCTCAAATGACTGCCTCGCCTGGTTCACCAACTACTTCTCAGATAGAGTTCAATGTGTCAAATCGGAGGGCCTGTTGTCTGGACCTATGGCAGTCTCTATGGGGGTGCCACAAGGTTCAATTCTTGGGCCGACTCTTTTCTCCGTGTATATCAATGATGTCGCTCTTGCTGCTGGTGAATCTCAGATCCACCTCTACGCAGACGACACCATTTTGTATACATCTGGCCCTTCATTGGACACTGTGTTAACAAACCTCCAAACGAGCTTCAATGCCATACAACACTCCTTCTGTGGCCTCCAACTGCTCTTAAACACTAGTAAAACTAAATGCATGCTCTTCAATCGAACGCTGTTGGCACCCGCCCACCCGACTAGAATCACTACTCTCGACGGGTCTTACCTAGAGTATGTGGACAACTACAAATACCTAGATGTCTGGTTAGACTGTAAACTCTCCTACCAGACTCACATTAAGCATCTCCAATCCAAAGTTCAATCTAGAATCGGCTTCCTATTTCACAACAAAGCCTCCTTCACTCATGCTGCCAAACATGCCCTCGTAAAACTGACTATCCTACCGATCCTTGACTTCGGCGATGTCATTTACAAAATAGCCTCCAACACTACTCAGCAAATTGGATGTAGTCTATCACAGTGCCATCCGTTTTGTCACCAAAGCCCCATATACTACCCACCACTGTGACCTGTACACTCTTGTTGGCTGGTCCTCACTACATATTCGTCGCCAAACCCACTGGCTCCAGGCCATCTATAAATCACTGCTAGGCAAATCTCCGCCTTATCTTAGCTCATTGGTCACCATAGCAACACCCACCCGTAGTATGCGCTCCAGCAGGTATATCTCACTGGTCATCCCCAAAGCCAACACCTCCTTTGGCCGCCATTCCTTCCAGTTCTCTGCTGCCAATGACTGGAACGAACTGCAAAAATCTCTGAAGCTGGAGACTCTTATCTCCCTCACTAACTTTAAGCATCAGTTGTCAGAACACCTTACCGATCACTGCACCTGTACACAGCCCTTCTGAAATTAGCCCACTCAACTACCTCATCCCCATATTGTTATTTATTTTGCTCATTTGCACCCCAATATCTCTATTTGCACATCATCTCTTGCACATCTATCATTCCAGTGTTAATACTAATTGTAATTATTTTGCACTATGGCCTATTTATTGCCGTACCTCCATAACTTGCTACATTTGCACACACTGTATATATATTTTCTGTTGTATTTTTGACTTTAGGTTTTGTTTTACCCCATATGTAACTCTGTGTTGTTGTTTTTATCGCACTGCTTTGCTTTATCTTGGCCAGGTCGCAGTTGTAAATGAGAACTTGTTCTCAACTGGCTTACCTGGTTAAATAAAGGTTAAATAAATAACAAAATAAAAAATGTGGCCCAGAAGTTAATTGACAGCATGCCAGGGCGGATTGCAGAGGTCTTGAAAAAGAAGGGTCAACACTGCAAATATTGACTCTTTGCATAAACTTAATGTAATTGTCAATAAAAGCCTTTGACACTTATGGAATGCTTGTAATTATACTTCAGTATACCATAGTAACATCTGACAAAAATATCTCATAACACTGAAGCAGCGAACTTTGTGAAGACCAATACTTGTGTAATTCTCAAAAGTTTGGACCACGACTGTACATACATCGTAGGGGTAGGGATCGATCTGGATTTCAACACAGGGCAAAAGTAGATACTGGGTGCGTTTCAGATACAGATTCTGTGCATTTTATAGGGAGATTATATGACGTTCATACAATATGGTTCCTGGGATTGTTATTAAACACTTCTACAGGCTTTGTACAGATCTGATTATCTATTCAGACCAGAGGGGTATACTACGATTGAAGCTAGATCTACCCAGCGTTTTCTAAAGCTAGCCAGTAGCCAGCTTCACATTCCAGCCCAGGCTTCATCTGTAGAGACCCCCAACTCTGCTAAAACCAATGACAACTACGTGCCGTTTTCAAGGGATTGTTAAATAAATGTTATAACAATTTGGTTTTAAATAATATCATCACCTCTTGAAGAGCATAGTAGTCAGAACTACACATTTCTGATTATTCCACATGTATCTCTATCATCAGTTATACAGCAATTAACTGCATGCTTTTCATGATCAGTAAACATCAATTGATCCTCACCCTGGTAAAGTTGTGACTACTGTCATCACCACTATAGATGGCAAGCAAATAGCCTAGCCATCTAGTTCCCCTGAAAGTTAGCTTGTGTGATCTGTTATTAGCTAATGTAGCTAGACAATTTGACGTGGTCCATCATTCAATGTAGCCTATCATGTCTGTCAACAGAAATCGTGATTAAACACTCACAATGTTGAAAGGGGGATAAAATAATGTTAGCTAACTTCGCTAGGTAGGCCTACGTTGGTTGGAGAAAAAATTACATTAGGTCTACTTAACATACCACTATGTTTAGCAAACTTTACAAAGTTTCTACCGGCAGCTTGCAATGTAAACATTAGGCCCATCAGCTACAGTATATCGGCAAATGCGCCCTTCTGCTGGCAAGCAGTTGTCAATAGTTTTAGCAGAGCTTAGATTCTGCTTGTCAAATCGAACGCTCTGCACCTTATTGTGACGTTTTATTTATAACGACCTCGAGACGTACTCTTGCAGGCTTGTAATTGCGCGTTCATGTCGCACGTGGCTATTCGAGCGCTGAACTCTTCATTGAGACTATAATGACACATCAATCCATGGGCAAGTCGGTGCCACATTTTCATTTGTGCCAAATCCAAAATGAAAGACAAGTGATCTTGCAAATTTCGCAGACTATGTTGTGAAATAGGGTTGTTGAAGTGCCGTCTTTATTTTATTACTTATCGATAATGCCTATCGTTAGGTCTTTGGCATGCTCCTATCAATAAAATAATTGTATTAAGTCATACACAAGTTTTACTGTGTGTCAAGTTTCAAATGCATTCTGTCATTACTAAATGTGTAATGTGATAGGTATTTTAACATTACAAATGTTTATAACACAAAGAAAACATGTTTTATATTTATTTTTTTTACCTTTATTTAACCAGGCAAATCAGTTAAGAACAAGTTATTATTTACAATAACGGCCTACCAAAAGGCAAAATGACGGGGGCTGGGATTAAAAATGTCCAGTAATATGGTCAAGTGCAGCAAAGAAAGACCTAGCAAAGCTGCAGCTGGCTCAAAACAAAGCAGCATGCCTTAACCTTAACTGCACATACAGAACTAACATCAACATGCATGCCAGTCTTTCCTGGTTGAGCGATTAACTGCTTATCTTCTAGTTTTTATAAAAAATATAGTGATGAAAATTCCAGATTGTATGCATAATCAAATAACATACAGCTCAGACAACCATCCATGCCCCACAAGACATGCCACCAGGGGTCTCTTCACAGTCCCCAACTCCAAAATAAATTCACAGCAATGCACAGTACTATACAGAGCTATAATTGCATGGAACTCCCTTCCATCTCCAATTACTCACGCAAACAGCAAAATTACCTTTATCGTATTTACAATTTGTGTGACTGTTGTCTATCAATGTTTGTTACTTGTCGTGTTTTATGTTTTTGTGTAGACCCCAGGAAGAGTAGCTGCTGCTTCAGCAAAAGCTAATGGGGAGCCAATTAAACCAATAATCAGACACCTCATTCAGGATAAATCAGGGTTAGTTCTAAAGGATTCGTTGCCATAGAAATGTACCTGGCTAAAAGGTGAGCCACTTTCGTGGTTATCCCGAGTTGAACTCAGAGTTGACCAAAGTTACCTCACTAACTGCTCAAACCACGTATCAGTGCATTTGGAAAGTATTCAGACCCCTTGACGTTTTCCACATTTTGTTACGTTACAGCCTTATTCTAAAATTGATTAAATAAATGTTCCTCATCAGTCTACACACAATACCCCACAATGACAAAGCGAAAACAGGTTTTTATAAGTTTTTGCTAACGTATTAAAAATAAACAGAACTACCGTATGCAATGAAACTCGAAATTGAGCTCAGGTGCATCCGGTTTCCATTGATCATCCTTGAGATGTTTCTACAACTTAATTGCAGTCCACCTGTGGTAAATTCAATTGATTGGACATGATTTGGAAAGGCACACACGTCTATATAAGGTCCCACAGTTGACAGTGCACGTCAGAGCAAAAACCAAGCCATGAGGTCAAAGGAATTGTCCGTAGAGCTCTGAGACAGGATTGTGTCGAGGCACAGATCTGGGGAAGGGTACCAAAAAATGTCTGCAGCATTGAAGGTCCCCAAGAACACAGTGGCCTCCATCATTCTTAGATGGAATAAGTTTGGAACCACCAAGACTCTTCCTAGAGCTGGCCGCCCAGCCAAACTGAGCAATCGGGGGAGAAGGGCCTTGGTCAGGGAGGTGACCAAGAACCCGATGGTCACTCTGACAGAGCTCCTCTGTGGAGATGGGAGAACCTTCCAGAAGGACAACCATCTCTGCAGTACTCCACCAATCAGGCCTTTATGGTAGAGTGGCCAGACGGAAGCCACTCCTCAGTAAAAGGCACATGACAGCCCACTTGGAGTTTGCCAAAAGGCACCTAAATGACTCTCAGACCAAGAGAAACAAGATTCTCTGGTCTGATGAAACCAAGATTGAACTCTTTGGCCTGAATGCCAAGCGCCACGTCTGGAGGAAACCTGCCACCATCCCTATGGTGAAGCATGGTGGTGGCAGCGTCATGCTGTGGGGATGTTTTTCAGCGGCAGGGACTGGGAGACTAGTCCGGATCGAGGGAAGGATTAACGGAGCAAAGTACAGAGAGATCCTTGATGAAAACCTACTCCAGTGCGAAAGTTCACCTTCCAACAGGACAACAACCCTAAGCACACAGCCAAGACAACGCAGGAGTGGCTTCGGGGCAAGTCTCTGAATGTCCTTGAGTGGCCCAGCCAGAGCCAGGACTTGAAACTGATCGAACATCTCTGGAGAGACCTAAAAATAGTTGTGCTGCAATGCTCCCCATCCAACCTGACAGAGCTTGAGAGGATCTGCAGAGTAGAATGGGAGAACCTCCCCAAATACAGGTGTGCCAAGCTTGTAGCATCATACCCAAGAAGACTCCAGGCTGTAATTGCTGCGAGGTGCTTCAACAAAGTTCTAAGTAAAGGGTCTGAATACTTATGTAAATATGATAGTTCCATCTTCTTATTTTGAATAAATTAGCAAACATTTATAAAAACCTGTTTTTGCTTTATCATTATGGGCCATTGTGTGTAGATTGATGAGGGAAAAAACAATTTAATCAATTTTAGAAGAAGGCTGTAATGTAACAATGTGTAAAGTCAAGGGGTCTGAATACTTTCCGAATGCACTGTATATGGTATAGGGCTCTGACCTATGCATAATCTGTATATTGAACGCACCCCCATGACACTAAAGGAAGTGATGCTAAACAGACAACACAGAAAAGGAGACAGCGTTGTTCTGGTTTTAATGCAAAGCACAACCTTTACTTGAAAGAAGGTAATATACATCCTGGAATTACAGATACATTATGAGCAAAATCATTTCACGATGGATAGATATCCCTTTTTTCTCCACTCGCACAGGACCCAGAGAGAAGTGCGAAATGTTCTACAGTTTGTTAGGAAGAAAACAGTAAGAAGCAGACCTAAAACTTGTCCTGGCATCTTTACTTAGTATGATACACTGTAAAAAATGTTCTATATTATTAAGCAGTAGTCCATGACGTTAACCTCAATAACAAAAACAATTGTAAGGAACTTTAGTTTTTTCATGGTTGTCCTCCAACTATGTAGTTCAACTGCAATGCATATATAATAAATGCATGTAAGGGAAACAAAAGTTCAAAATAGTTATACAAGAAAAGGATCCACAATCCCAGCATGGCTGAAACTATAGTGGCCTTTCTTCTGTTACCACTACTATTCTTTTACAAGAAAAAATATAAGATACCGTTGTCTTATCTGCAATCCCTTCTCATGCCAAACACCTCCAACTAAAGAAGGTTAAAACGCTGGTTGCCCTTTAAAATCTGCTGAATGAATGAATGAATCTCGTCTACTTTTTCTATCCTGGGTGGGTTGGTGAGAAACACTTTTCATAACAGTGAATGATCATAAATGAGAAGAGGAAAAGGTTTTACAGCTAAGAACGGTGTCGGTCTTTTAATCAAGCCTTAAACGACATATATTCTCCTCAGTTACGTTAGTATGGGGAAAGCCACTGGTATTATTAGTTACATATACTCTCCAATTCTAAAATTAACTCATTTATTTAATGATCTTCTAGGTCAAATCCCAACAGCTTCAGCTGACGCAGCCCTACTTTCTTTCCTTCCTCTTCTTCCCGACCAGAACCGGCGGTTAGCCAGCCGGTCCATCGGGTGTTAGTGAGGAGCTCTAATTTTGTACACGTTTCAACAATTCTCTCGTCTGTAAAAAGGAAGGACACTAACAGTAATTGACAACTGAAAATAATTAATGTGTTGTTGATGCAGGGGGTTGCTAGTTGAGCTGAGATGGGGGTAGGTGTTGTTGATCAGACTGAGTACATGTTCTTGGTGGTGGAACCACTCTTGCTAGACGTGTCATCGTGTGACTGGTAGCCAATCAGGAGCTTGATGGGGATACTCAGGCGCTCTTTATACTGTTGTCTGGAGAGAGAGATGAGGGAGATAATATTGAATAGGGTCTCAGTACAGTCTTACATGCATTGTCTCCACCTAGTGGGGAACTAGAAACAGTGCAGTACCGTTAGTCTCAGAACTGATGGCATTTCTGCCAACTACACACTTTTTGCACTCCCGGGGTAACTTGAAGGAAAGCCTTTTCAATTGAAACGTTTTTCATTTGAATAACATAAATATCATTATCTTTACTTGTTCAATACACATACTATACAGAATGCACATAGACAGAAGTCGCTTATGTGCCCAAATGAAATGTGTAATTGGTGGATAAAAGAGTGTGTGTGTGTGCATGAGACAGAGTGAGATTCTCAATTTGATTTTTTCAACTCCTTGCGTCCTTTCCTCAGTCCTTACCTCCTTTTGAAATAGGTCAAAGGTAAGCAAGAGGAAACTTAGAAACAAATGCGCTAGTATGAAATTAGACTCCTCTTCTAGTGTTTCATTAGGCAAATGACGTTTACAGGTGTGCAATCCCAAAATACATGTGTAAAGTGGTAAAAAGAAACTAGCTAGATGTGCTAGACATCTTTTGATAAAATAATAAGTAGCGTTTCTAATCAATGTTCGCACACTTTTCTCCTTCTAGAAAACAACTGCTGTTTCAAAGGGTGTGTGGCTGATTTCAAAACTCTTCCGCGGTAGGATACAACTGAGCATCCTCCGCTGGAGGAATGCAATCGAGGATAGGAAGAAAATCCTCTGTTCACTTATTAACAAAGTGACCACTTATCAGTTTCCAAGCCACAGAGGAGTGGAGGAAAGGACAGACTTTTCCCCAATTGACAAAAGGCCAGAAAGATAACCTACCCTATTGTCACGATGGCTTCCTTGTTCTGACAGTTCCCGGTCCAGATGGCTATTTTATCTCCCTTGGGTCGGATGTTGACCACCGCTCCACACACATCTTCACTGGCCTCGTCAAACGACTCACCAATTAAACACAACAGCTACAACACACACAAATCACACATCAAGTACAGTACATGATACTATGGAATTAATAAAATGTTCTTTACGTGTTAAGTTGCCCTCTAGCGATCCGTCCCATACAGAAGACTATTTGACAATACTCTGGAAGTATAGTCATGGAGAGTTGCAGCAGGGTTGTGTTCATTAGGTACCATACGGAAGAAAACTGACTAAAAAGATGCAGGGACTACCTGGACCATCGCAAAACGGGAAACATTCTAAAACATTTAGCAATGGAAAACAAAAATGAGCTTTGAGTTCAGGTAGTCCATCCTTGTTTCAGTCCCATTTTCTTCCGTTTGGTGCCTAATGAACAGGACCCAGGTTTAAGGATAATGATGCTTACCGTCTCCATCCAGTAGCGGTCGAGGTCGATTTGTCTCTGCTGTTTGCTGAGGGTCATCAGCCACCTCCCGCCCAGCTTGTTCTTGTCATCCTCCCACATCGGCTTCACCCCATCCTGAAACACACAGAGAGCGGTCGGGGAATGTTAGCTAATTTGACCCCATCCTGAAACACACAGAGAGCGGTCGGGGAATGTTAGCTAATTTGACCCCATCCTGAAACACACAGAGAGTGGTCGGGAATGTTAGCTAATTTGACCCCATCCTGAAACACACAGAGAGCGGTCGGGGAATGTTAGCTAATTTGACCCCAATGTACATGTTGGGCAGGCTTTCCGTTAGCCGGCAAATTTTGAGGCATGTCTTACCTTGCTTCAAAGTAGCCTATAGGCAAAATCCGAGTTACAGTTCATAAGGAAATCAGTCAAATAAAATAAATTCATTAGGCCCTAGTCTATGGATTTCACATGACTGGGAATACAGATATGCATTTGTTGGTCATAGATACCTTAAAAAAGGTAGGGGCATGGATCAGAAAACCAGTCAGTATCTGGTGTGACCACCATTTGTCTCATGCAGCGCGACACATCTCCTTGATCAGGCTGTTGATTGTGGCCTGTGGAATGTTGTACCACTCCTCTTCAAGGGCGGTGCGAAGTTGCTGATATTGGCTGGAACTGGAACACGCTCTTACACGTCAATCCAGAGATCTCAAACATGCTCAATAGGTGACATGTCTAGTGAGTATGCAGGCCATGGAAGAACTGGCCATTTTCAGCAACCAGGAATTGTGTACAGATCCTTGCGACATGGGGTGATGGCGGCGGATGAATGGAATGACAATGGGCCTCAGGATCTCATCACGGGATCTCTGTGCATTCAAATTGCCATCGATAAAATGCAATTGTGTTTGCTGTCCGTAGCTTATGCCTGCCCATACCATAACCCCATCGCCACCATGGGGCACTCTGTTCACAACGTTGACATTAGCAAAGCACTCATCCACACGACGCCATACACGCTGTCTGCCAACTGCCCGGTACAGTTGAAACCGGGATTCATCCATGAAGAACACACTTCTCCAGCATGCCGATGGCCATCGAAGGGGAGTATTTGCCCACTGAAGTCGGTTACGACGCCGAACTGCAGTCAGGTCAAGACCCTGGTGAGGACAACGAGCATGCAGATGAGCTTCCCTGAGATGATTTCTGACAGTTTGTTCAGCAATTCTTCGGTTGTCTCAAAACTTGAGACGTCTGTGGTATTGTGTTGTGTGACAAAACTGCCTTTTAATGTCCCTTTTATTGTCCCCAGCACAAGGTGCACCTGTGTAATGATCATACTGTTTAGTCAGCTTCATGATATGCCACACCTGTCAGGTAGATGGACTATCTTGGCAAAGGAGAAATGCTCACTAACAGGGATGTAAACTAATTTGTCCACCAAATTTGAGAGAAATAAGCTTTTTGTACATATGGAACATTTCTGGGATCTTTTCTTTCAGCTCATGTAACATGGGACCAACACTTTACATGTTGCGTTTATATTTTTATTCATTGTATATCATCATTCGCAATGGATGTCAAAAGAACAACACTCCCCTTCATTTCCGCGCAGCAGACCAGGTACTTCTATGCATGCTCAGGCGCGCACACTCCCTCAACATTATCAGGACAGGGAAACCAGGCATGCTCAAAAATGGACAAATCTCGTAAATTATGGTTATGAAATAAACCCAAACTTGTTCCTCACAAGTGTAGCGGGTTGTGAACTCTGCAAACAACGTTTCCACTCCAAGAATGAGAACGGTAAATTAATGTAATTAATACATGCATTAAAAGGCCTCCCCATCCCCGCAGAAGGACTTAAGCCTTTTGGTAGGCAGTCTTTGTAAATAAGAATTTGTTCTTAACTGACTTGCTTAGTTAAATAAAAGGTTAAATAAAAAATGTATGTAACCAAATTGGGATTAATAGTATATTTACTACTGGTGACATATGTAATGGGGAATTGGTAAAAAAAAAAAAAATTCGAAGTGCAAATAATTCACACAATGAATTGACAGGAGACAGCTGAGACATTCTGGCGAGAGACTCGCCTATCTCTTCGCCACACACCACTTCCCCGTCTTGTTTCAACATTAAAAATTATACTCAAGACACATTATCTTCACTGACAGCTGCAACTCAATAACCAGCTAGGCCTATTGCCATGCCACGCGTGCTGCCCAAACGGCGGGCTTTCCAAATAGGCCTACGAGCTATTTTTTACAAGAAACAAATTATCCTTGATTCCTCTGTGGCTAAGTCATGCTTTCTGGTGAAGCATTTTGAATGATTTCATTTATTTCTGTATAGACAGGAGTAATTATATAATTTTGGCAAATGTATTTCCATTTACTTCCCTATTGGACCCACCGTTATGCCATTTCTCTCCTGTTCTACT
The DNA here is from genome assembly GCF_020615455.1 of Coregonus clupeaformis. Lineage (NCBI taxonomy): Eukaryota > Metazoa > Chordata > Actinopteri > Salmoniformes > Salmonidae > Coregonus > Coregonus clupeaformis. The sequence goes on from NW_025533631.1 coordinate 276,416, forward strand.
GGTTTTAATATCAACTTTCTTTCGATGTCCAGAAGCAAAAGGAACAATCCTAGTCATATTAGCAACCCATCCGGTTGTTGCATCTTTAGATTCCCCCTCTTTCTAAGTTTCTAACAGAGATTTTCATCTCTGTCACAAATGGAACCACTATCAGGTGCGCTGTTTAGAATGGTGTTTTCCCAGGTGTGCTGTTTAGAATGGTGTTGTCCCACAAATTGCATTTTGGCAAATGTTTGAAAATGAAGTTTTATTGTCTGCTTCATTACATGAGTTGCATGTTCTGTTATGATGCATTACCATAATCTAAATGTGATTTCTGTCATTCTGATCACCGTGGGTGGACGCCCTAATGGGTTATGCACCCAATGCATATGGGTCCAGTACATTTCTCAAATGGCCGGTAAATTACAATCTTCCCGGACATGTTGTCCTAATGGAAACCCTGATCCTGGGCCCTTATTCATAAAGTGTCTTACAGTAAAAGTGCCAATCCAGGATCAGTTTAGCCTTTTAGATCATAATGAATAAGATTGAATGGACAGGGGAAACCTGATCCTAGATCATCACTCCTACTCTGAGATGCTTTATGCATTCGGGCCCTGATGTTTTCATTTAACAGAACAGCGACAAGTCCTCTGAAGGGATACTGTTTGTTTCAGAAGTGAACTTACCTTAAATAAGCAGTAGTCACAGCCGAAGCCTAACTTGCTGGGCTGCTGTATGTGGTTATATAATCTACAACACAAAACCAAGAGACACACTTAAACACAGGCCTATATGCAACAATATTAGACACTATGATTATAAATGTCCTGTTCCGTGTCATTCTCCATCATTTCTATTTAGAGATAACTAATGAGGCACATTCAGGGCACAGATAGCAATGCATTGCATAGAACTGCCTCAGTCCTTTACTCCACATAATAGAAACTTGTTTCCATTCTGTACAATGCATTTATAGCTGCAAATTAACGTTCCGCCCTGCTAAATAGAATAACCCCCTTCTTTCCACTCTGTCATGGTGATGTCATAGCGTGGAGAGGTAAAAGAGGATGAGGAGGAGGGAGAGGACGAGTACTCACGCCCAGAAGTCTTCCACTGTGTCAAACTTTGCGATGAGACGGAGGTTCTCTGTCCAGCTTTTGCTCTTGTCGTTTTTGAAATACCACAGGGCCCATCTGAGGAGAGAGGACACAGTCAGAGATTCTCCATCGTGCTCCCCAGCACCCATAAACAGAGCAGGTTGACGTTTATTGTCATGAATCTTGCCCTGGAGGCAGAACTAGGGCTGTTGCAGTGACCATATTACCACCACACCGGCAGTCATGATCGCAGTAAAATTCCATGTGACCGTTGAGTCACGGTAATCTCCTTTTATGCACTCTGGACATGCGTTTGTAGTACCCAACTCGCTAACAACCGTCAGGTTGCTAATGGCCTGGTACTCAGTGCTCAATTGTCCCTCGAACCACTCTGACAATGCAATTGCAATCAAAAATCACTTCAAACACTTATCAAAACAGTATCATGCTTTTAAAAAACTCACCTCACTGTGATTGAGCAATTTGAAGAAATAAGTTCAACAACAGGTTTAAACTGAGTGGAAAATATGGCCGTTGTGGATGTTGTTAAAGCCTAACACAATGGAATGGACAGTGCTTTCTAAGGTGACAATTAATTCAAAATACCCATACGCATATTAGAGCTTATGCATACGCATAGCCCAGACATATACGCAATCCTGTGAGAAAGCACAGTTTTGATGGTTGCCACAACAACAAAAAGCACTCCTACTATATTTATTTCTCAGCTGCTCATATTAATAACATTCTCCACTATAAAACTGGAGTAGCATGATTGAAAAAATAAATACATGCGGGAAAGCGGACTCCATTCGCTATTCGAGTGCCTCCATTCGTTATTAGAGTGCCTCCATTCGCTATTCGAGTGCATACGGATGACGTCTTTTTTCCCCTGCCCCTGTTCCTGCTCATCAGAAGATCCTACACGTAAAACAGTATGCCATTCCTCTAGTGGAATGAGCCTGTAGGCCAGCAGGAGACTGAATACCCTTTCTTGTGTAGGCCAAAGAGATAGCCCCCACTACCAGTGGGAGAGACGCTGTTTAGTGAGCACTTCACCCGTTGATGTTCCGGAGAGGAAAACGGTGGGGGATAAAAAGCTACCAGCTCAAGGGGAAGACAAAGATGGGTTAATAATCTTAGGGATAAAGGCGGGGTTAGGCTGCAATGATACCCTATCGTTACCGGGTGCAAATTGTGCACATGATGAGTACACTGAGAGTGCGTGAATGTCACTTACACGCTTGGTGGAGGCCAGTGCTAGTAATAGTGCTGTGTTAAATGAAAGCATCTTCACCTCCACCTGATCCAGGGGCTCAAAAGGCTGTTGGCATAGAGCATCCAAAACAACTGATAAATCCCATGACGGGGCAAGCTGTTCGGACACCGTATGCAAACGACGTGCACCCTTCATAAAACGGGCAACAAGGGGGTGTTGCCCCACTGTCGTGCTCCCAAAACCCACATGACAAGCCGAAATAGCTGCCAGATACACAGCACCAGTCAAAAGTTTGGACACACCTACTCATTCAAGGGATTTTCTTTATTTTTACTATTTTCTACATTGTAGAATAATAGTGAAGACATCAAAACTATGAAATAACACATATGGAATCATGTAGTAACCAAAAAAGTGTTAAACAAATCAAAATATATTTTAGATTCTTCAAAGTAGCCACCCTTTGCCTTGATGACAGCTTTGCACACGCTTGGCATTCTCTCAACCGGCTTCATGAGGTAGTCACCTGGAATGCATTTCAATTAACAGGTGTGCCTTGTTAAAAGTTAATTTGTGGAATTTCTTTCCTTCTTAATGCGTTTGAGACAATCAGTTGTGTTGTGACAAGGTAGGGGTGGTATACAGAAGATGGCCCTATTTGGTAAAAGACCAACTCCATATTATGGCAAGAACAGCTCAAATAAGCAAAGAGAAATGACAGTCCATCATTACTTTAAGACATGAAGGTCAGTCAATCCGGAACATTTCAAGAACTTTGAAAGTTTCTTCAAGTGCAGTCGCAAAAACCATCAAGCGCTATGATGAAACTGGCTCTCATGAGGACCGCCACAGGAAAGGAAGACCCAGAGTTACCTCTGCTGCAGAGGATAAGTTCATTAGAGTTAACTGCACCTCAGATTGCAGCCCAAATAAATGCTTCACAGAGTTCAAGTAACAGACACATCTCAACATCAAATGTTCAGAGGAGACTGCGTGAATCAGGCCTTCATGGTCTAATTGCTGCAAAGATACCACTACTAAGAAAGCCCTCATGTAGCTCAGTTGGCCCTCCTGTAGCTCAGTTGGTAGAGCATGGCGCTTGCAACGCAAGGGTTGTGGGTTCGTTTCCCACGGGGGGCCAGTATGAAAAATGTATGCACTCACTAATTGTAAGTCGCTCTGGATAAGAGCATCTGCTAAATGACTAAAATGTCAAAATATATAAAGGACACCAATAAGAAGAGACTTGCTTGGGCCAAGAAACACAAGCAATAGACATTAGACCGGTGGAAATCTGTCCTTTGGTCTGGAGTCCAAATTTGAGATTTTTAGTTCCAACCGCTGTGTCTTTGTGAGACGCATAGTAGGTGAACAGATGATCTCCGCATGTGTGGTCCCACCGTGAAGCATGGAGGAGGTGGTGCGATGGTGCTTTGCTGGTGACACTGTCAGTGATATATTTAAAATTCAAGGCACACTTAACCAGCATGGCTAACACAGCATTCTGCAGAGATACGCCATCCCATCTGGTTTGCGCTTAGTGGTACTATCATTTCTTTTTCAACAGGACAATGACCCAACACACCTCCAGGCTGTGTAAGGGCTATTTGACCAAGAAGGAGAGTGATGGAGTGCTGCATCAGATGACATGGCCTCCACAATCACCCAAACTCAACTCAATTGAGATGGTTTGGGATGAGTTGTACCGCAGAGTGAAGGAAAAGCAGCCAACAAGTGCTCAGCATATGTGGGAACTCCTTCAAGACTGTTGGAAAAGCATTCCAGGTGAAGCTGGCTGAGAGAATGCCAAGAGTGTGCAAAGCTGTCATTAAGGCAAAGGGTGGCTACTTTGAAGAATCTCAAATATAAAATATATTTTGATTTGTTTAACACTTTCTTGGTTACTATATGATTCCATATGTGTTATTTCATAGTTGATGTCTTAACTATTATTCTACAATGTAGAAAATAATAAAAATAAAGAACAACCCTTGAATGAGTAGGTGTGTTCAAACTTTTGACTGGTACTGTACCTTAATAGTAGAAAAAGCATTTCCTTTGTCTATTATTTCCTGTAGAAACAACAGGATTACTCGGACAGAGCACTGGAATGGCACGGTCTGTGATTTAGTGCACATTCCTCAAACACGCGCCATTTACAATCATAAAAGGACCTGGTGGATGAGGCTGTAGCTCTCTGAATAGTCTAAATGACATTTTGGGGAAGCCCGGCAGTGTTCAAGTTCAACCGTTCACGGGCCATGCCCAGAGTGCCAACTGTTCTGGGTGAGGATGGAAAGTCTCCCTGTGCAAATGGCACAGTAGGTCCTGACGCGGAGGGAGGGGCCACGGTTGACCGCATAGTAGTTAAGTGATCTCCGCTAGCCAGTGTTTCTCTGGCCAATGTGGTGCTATTAGTATGATAAATAGACCCTTCTCCTGCACCCTGGCTAGGGTGGGGGAAATCAGGGCCAGCGGGGGGGAATGCATACAGTAGGACGCATGGCCACTCGTGTGCCAACTCGTCCACTCCCATCGGTGCATCCCGATCCCTCAGGGAAAAGAATAGTGGACACTATTCTCCAGTGATGCATAAAGATCCACTGCTGGAATGCCGAAGTGCATCCAAACCTGATTGGATACCTCTGGGTGGAGCTTCTACTCCCCATATGGCGGGTTCCCTCCTGGAGAGTAAATCGGCCCTCAGATTCAGTACTCCCGGTACATGAGTAGCTCTCAGTGACTGGAGTGGCACACCGCTTCACATAATCAGTCTGTGTGCCAGTGTGTGCAAGTGAGGGGATCGCAGTCCCCCTTGTCTGTTTATGTAAGCCACAACGGTGGTATTGTCTGTTCTGACTAGAACATGACGACCCTCCAGAAATGGGAGAAACGACTTTAATGCTAGGGACACTGCAAGGAGTTCCAGGCAGTTTATGTGAATAGAACGGAGATGGGTTCCCCACACCCCGTTGACCGTTCCGCCCTCGTGGGTTGCACCCCAACACGAGAGAGACACGCCCGTCGTGACTACTTTTCTGGATAAAACAGTGCCCATCTGGGCACCCTGTGACAGAAACGTTGGGTGTCTCCAGGAGTGCAGTGCTACCGTGCAATCTATGGAGATCTGTACATGGTGATGTAGAGGAGATAGAACTGTGCTTGGGGGAGGCCGTTTTCACCTCTCTGGCGATGGGGACACCGCTAGGCCATCCGCTTCTTCTTCCTTACCCCCTGGGTGGGGTTAGGGGCCAGCTGACTCCTTGGTGCCATTGGTGAGAAGGGAGGCTTCTTAGACCAGGGGCCCTTAGGGTCCAAGGTTCTCTGTTGCCCTGGGCTCGCAGCCTGGGGGGCTGGGCGTCTGGGGAGCTTAAAAGCTGAGGGGGGTCGACCTGCTGCAGCCTGGGCGAAGGTGCGGCGAGACACAGGAAAGGCACTGGGCTGTGTCTTCCTGGGCAGACAGAACTGGAGGGCTTCACCCTCCCTCTTTTTCTCCTCGCACCGTTTCTGCATCATCTCAACGGTGGGACCAAAAAGGCTTTTAGGGTCTACTGGAATATCCAGCTTCTCACTATCAGACACCGTGGATAGATTGAGCCATCGCGCCCTCTCCTGGGATATCATGAGCCCCATCGCTCTTCCTGACGTCTGTACGGCGGCTTTAAGCAGACGCAGGTTGAGGTCTGTGGCAGTGCAGATCTTGTCTCATAAACCCGGCTTTGGTGTGACCGCTATCTCCTCCTGTAGCTCAGCTTGTTATGCCGAGAGCATGGAGGCGGTGCTGAAAGCCCACACCGATGTGGCAACCGACCTGTAGACCTTCTCTGTCGCGGAGGACTGGAAGCGCTCGTACTTGGTAGGTAAGGTGGGGCCAGTCGAGGTCACGGAGGACTTCTGGCTGGGGTGTAGATGGGAAGCCACTAGGGATTCGATGGGGGGCATGTGGGCAAGCCTAATCCTTTCCATGTCAACACCGACCCACCTTGGACAGGGTTTTTGGAGGAGAAAGGTGTATTCTAGGTACGGGTAACCTCCTCCAGGCATTCTGGGAAGACTGGTACTAATTGCCTGGCCGCCCGTTTGGCTTTGGGTAGCCTCACCCTCGTAGTGTGATGTGGTGGTCTCTGCTACTGCATTGGCCCAGGGAATTACCAGTTTATCCGCAGCGCGTTTACACATCCTACAGGTCCACACGAGAGCTGGTGGGGATGGTGCCTAGCCTGCGTGTCCGGTTTCAGATTCCCCGGCAGGAAGCTTGGTGGCCTGAGGGGTAGAAGGAGTCTTTGTCTCCGTCAGATGATTCCGAAAGGAGGCTGTCGAAAAACCCTATGGAGTCGTTGTCGTCTCCAATCAGGAAGCCTGGCAGGGAGGTCGCGAGGTCGTTGCAACAGCGGGGCAATGGCTTCGAGCTGGTGGCCTCAGCTAGCGCTAGCCGTTGCTTCTGGATTCCCCGTGGGGATATCCATGGCCTCTGATGAGCCATCAGGGATGCCAGGCCCCATGTTAGGGTCCTGTTGACTCAGGCTAGCTTGGCGTGCTAGCCTGTGACGGAGGCTCTTCACAGTGAAGAGGGCACAGTGTGGACAGGAGCTGGGAGAGGCTAACGCTTCCTCTGCATTTTGCAGCCCAAGGCAAGCAGAGCACACCGAGTGGGTGTCCTTGGCCGATATATTTCCACAGGAGCAGAGTCGTGCCGAGAGCTTCTCCTCGTTTGGGATGGGAGATGCTTTTGTTGCCATAGCTGGGAAGCTATGTTTTTAGCTGTCAGAAAAAAAACTAGCGTGGTAGGCTAGTCAGATAACCCACTAAATCGCTAGCCATCTCCGACCGTGGCACTCGGTGTGATGGCCGGTTACCATTTCTGAAAAGACAGATTAGAAAAGATAGCTTGGTGTAGCTAGTAAAAACGTCTCGTCAAAGTAAAACCACAAAAGCTAGCTAGCGTAGTGGCTAGCTTGCTAACGACTAGTCACAGTTTGGATACAGCCAACTTGGTCGAGAACAAGTTAGCCGTGTTACAACTGTACCTGTTCCTCCCTCTAAGAATTTTCCTCTAACTATAGTGAAGGAAAAGGAAAATTGCCACCACCGCACAGTCCCGAGAATAGCGCCCGGCGAGCAAGTTGTAAGCTCATGTCTGTGGACAGTTGAGCTAATTTAGGAAAATGCAGTCGTGTCGAGGTAAGCTTTCTGATGAAAATAGGTGTTTGATAACTCAGAGACGCTGCAGTCTGACCTTTTATAGGGTACGAGGGACACCCTTCCCCGACGCACACGTCTCAACGATCCGGCCAATCATGGCTGGCGTAGTGTAATAAAGGCTTCTGACGAATACGCTGGGGGCGTATCCCATAAGTGAAATCCTGAAACAAATACTTTAAAGAGAACAGAGCGCAAGCTTTTTTAGTAACTTTCTCAAATCATCAATAGTGTTGAGAAACGAGACGATGCGTGCCATGACTCGTCTGGTGAACCAGGGTGAGGTCACAGATAGACTTGTAAACAAACACTAATGTGTCACTTGAGGTAAAGCCATAAACAGGAGGAAGAGGTTGCACAAGGCAGTGTTTGGCCTTGTTTTTTCTCTGGTGCAAAGCCACCCCAAAGTAACATTCAGAGAGCTTCAAAGAACTAACACCAAAACCAATAGAATCATTAATCCACTGGACTAAGAATGTTTTTCAAACAGGAAAAAAATACCAGAATCATGGAGTTTTAAAGCATCAGACCGGCCCAGAATCGGTGATTAGGAGGGACAGCCTCCACCTGAGAGGCAGGGACAGAACAGACGGAAAGGTCTAGAGAGGGTCTACTGAGGCAGTGCTCTATGTCAGCAGTTCTAACCAGCCTGCTGTACTGCCTACAGTAGTCTATGGCCTGGCGCCCTATTGAATAGACAGCCACTGGATGGGATGTGGTAGAAGAGACAAAAGTGGTGATATCACAATGTCAATGCCACATCTGTAGAGCGGAAGTATGATCAGCTTTGTTCTTCATCTAGGTTTAAAGCCAGCTGTGAGAATGTAAAGGGAAATACGGATAACAACATTTTGGGAAAAATTTGTTTTTTTGGCCTAGTGAGCGTGACCCTAGTATCCCATCTGGGTCGTGTTCATTTGGGCACACAATAATAACATGTTTTAAAATATCTTTCAACTGAAAACAAAACTGAGTGTTTCTTATTTGACAAGCTCAGCTCTGTCCTTTTCTTTCCATTTTGTGCCTAATTAATAAACACGACCCTGGTGTAAACAATGAGCAGCAGGTGTGTTGTAATCAGCAGCCAGTTATCAACAACGTAGAACTATTGTACCAAACAAGCACTGCTTCCACCCCAAACTTCTACAGGACACGTTCCGAAAGTATTCAGACCACTTGACCTTTTCCACATTGTTACGTTACAGCCTTATTCTAAAATTGATTAAATCGTTTTTTTCCCCCTCAATCTACACACAATACCCCCATAATGACCAAGCAAAAACAGGTTTTTAGAAATGTTTGCAAATGTATTTTTTTATTTAACCAGGTAAGCCAGTTGAGAACAAGTTCTCAATTACAACTGTGTTAAAGCAAAGCAGTGCGATAAAAACAACAGAGTTACACATGGGATAAACAAAACATACAGTCAATAACACAATAAAAAAATATATATACAGTGTGTGAAAATGTAGTAAGTTATGGAGGTAAGACAAATAGGCCACAGTGCAAAATAATTACAATTTAGTATTAACACTGGAGTGATAGATGAGCAGAAGAAGATGTGCAAATAGAGATACTGGGGTGCAAATTATATATGGGGATGAGGTAGTTGGGTGGGCTAATTACAGATGGGCTGTGTACAGGTGCAGTGATCGGTAAGCTGCTCTGACAACTGATGCTTAAAGTTAGTGAGGGAGATAAGAGTCTCCAGCTTCAGAGATTTTTGCAGTTCGTTCCAGTCATTAGCAGCAGAGAACTGGAAGGAATGGCGGCCAAAGGAGGTGTTGGCTTTGGGGATGACCAGTGAGATATACCTGCTGGAGCGCATACTATGGGTGAGTGTTGCTATGGTCACCAATGAGCTAAGATAAGGCGGGGATTTGCCTAGCAGTGATTTATAGATGACCTGGAGCCAGTGGATTTGGCGACGAATATGTAGTGAGGGCCAGCCAACGAGAGCGTACAGGTCACAATGGTGTGTAGTATATGGGGCTTTGGTGACAAAACGGATGGCACTGTGATAGACTACATCCAATTTGCTGAGTAGAGTGTTGGAGGCTATTTTGTAAATGACATCGCCGAAGTCAAGGATCGGTAGGATAGTCAGTTTTACGAGGGCATGTTTGGCAGCATGAGTGAAGGAGGCTTTGTTGCGAAATAGGAAGCCGATTCTAGATTTAACTTTGGATTGGAGATGCTTAATGTGAGTCTGGAAGGAGAGTTTACGGTCTAACCAGACACCTAGATATTTGTATTTGTCCACATACTCTAAGTCAGACACGCCGAGAGTAGTGATTCTAGTCGGGCAGGCGGGTGCAAGCAGCGTTCGATTGAAGAGCATGCATTTAGTTTTACTAGCGTTTAAGAGCAGTTGGAGGCTACGGAAGGAGTGCTGTTTGGCATTGAAGCTCGTTTGGAGGTTTGTTAACACGGTGTTCAATGAAGGGCCAGATATATACAAAATGGTGTCGTCTGCGTAGAGGTGGATCTGAGATTCACCAGCAGCAAGAGCGACATAATTGATATACACAGAGAATAGAGTCGGCCCGAGAATTGAACCCTGTGGCACCCCCATAGAGACTGCCAGAGGTCCAGACAACAGGCCCTCCGATTTGATACACTGAACTCTATCTGAGAAGTAGTTGGTGAACAAGGCGAGGCAGTCATTTGAGAAACTAAGGCTATTTAGTCTGCCAATAAGAATGAGGTAATTGACAGAGTCGAAAGCCTTGGCCAGGTCGATGAAGACATCTGCACAGTATTGTCTTTTATCGATCGCGGTTATAATATCGTTTAGGACCTTTAGCGTGGCTGAAGTGCACCCATGACCAGCTCGGAAACCAGATTGCATAACAAAGAAGGTACGGTGTGATTCGAAATGGACGGTGATCTGTTTGTTAACTTGGCTTTCAAATACTTTCGAAAGGCAGGGTAGGATGGATATAGGTCTTTAAAAGTTAGGATCTAGAGTGTCACCCCCTTTGAAGAGGGGGATGACCATGGCAGCTTTCCAATCTCTGGGGATCTCAGATGATACGAAAGAGAGGTTGAACAGGCTAGTAATAGGGGTTGCTACAGCTTCGGCGGCTATTTTTAGAAAGAAAAGGTCCAGATTGTCTAGCGCAACTGATTTGTAGGGGTCCAGATTTTGCAGCTCTTTCAGATCAGCTATCTGAATTTGGGTGAAGGAGAAGCGAGGGGGGAGGCATGGGCAGAGCTGGTGGCCGGGGTAGGGGTAGCCAGGTGGAAAGCATGGCCAGCCGTAGCAAAATGCTTATTGAAATTCTTGATTATCGTAGATTTATCGGTGGTGACAGTGTTTCCTAGCCTCAGTGTAGTGGGCAGCTAGGAGGAGGTGCTCTTATTCTCCATGGACTTTACAGTGTCCCAAAACTTTTTGGAGTTAGTGCTACAGGATGCAAATTTCTGTTTGAAAAAGCTAGCCTTTGCTTTCCTAACTGATTGTGTATATTGGTTCCTGACTTCCCTGAAAAGTTGCATATCGCGAGGGCTGTTCGATGCTAATGCAGTATGCCACAGGATATTTTTGTGCTGGTCAAGGGCAGTCAAGTCTGGGGTGAACTAGGGGCTATATCTGTTCTTAGTTCTGAATTTATTGAATGGGGCATGCTTATTTAAGATGGAGAGGAAAGCACTTTTAAAGAACAACCAGGCATCCTCTACTGACGGAATGAGATCGATATCCATCCAAGATACCCGGGCCAGGTCAATTAGAAAGGCCTGCTCGCTGAAGTGTTTTAGGGAGCGTTTGACAGTGATGAGGGGTGGTCGTTTGACCGCGGACCCATTACGGACGCAGGCAATGAGGCAGTGATCGCTGAGATCCTGCTTGAAAACAGCGGAGGTGTATTTAGAGGGTAAATTAGTCAGGATGATATCTATGAGGGTGCCCATGTTTACGCATTTAGGGTTGTACCTGGTAGGTTCCTTGATAATTTGTGTGAGATTGAGGGCATCTAGTTTAGATTTTAGGACGGCAGGGGTGTTAAGCATATCCCAGTATAGGTCACCAACAAGTACGAACTCTGAGGATAGATGGGGGGTAATCAATTCACATATGGTGTCCAGGGCACAGCTGGGGGCTGAGGGGGGTCTGTAGCAAGCGGCAACAGTGAGAGACTTATTTCTGGAAAGGTGGATTTTTAGAAGTAGAAGCTCAAACTGTTTGGGCACAGACCTGGATAGTATGATAGAGCTATGCAGGCTCTCTCTACAGTAGATTGCAACTCCGCCCCCTTTGGCAGATCTATCTAGACGGAAAATGTTGTAGTTGGGGATGGACATTTCTGAATTTTTGGTTAAAGAAGTCAACAAAATGATAGCGCCTGGGGAGTAGGAGTGATACTGGGGGCTACAGGGCCTGGGTTAACCTCTACATCACCAGAGGAACAGAGGAGGAGTAGAATAAGGACACGGCTAAAGGCTTTAAGAACTGGTCTTCTAGAGCGTTGGGTACAGAGAATAAAAGGGGCAGATTTCCGGGCGTTGTAGAACAGATTCAGGGCATTATGTACAGACAAGGATATGGAAGGATATGAGTACAGTGGAGGTAAACCTAAGCGTTGGGTAACGATGAAAGAGATAGCATCACTGCAGGCACCAATTGAGCCGGTCTCAGCGTGTATGGGGGGTGGGACAAAGGAGCTCTCTGAGGCTGGTTGAGCGGGACAGGGGGTTCTACAGTGAAATTGTATAATAAGAACTAACCGGAACAGCAATAGGCAAGGCATATTGACATGGGAGAGAGGCATAAAGCAATCACAGGTGTTATTCGAGAGAGCTAAGACAATAACTGGTAATGGCGACGAAAGTTTGGGCTGAGGCTAAACAGATAAACAGGACAGATAAACAGGATGGGGGTACCGTGTAAAGGAACAGTCCAGCAGGCATCAGCTGTGCAGCTGAGTGATCATAAGGTCCAGTGAACAGCAATAGGTGAGTCCGGGAGCAGTTCGAATGGCTGCTACAGCACAGGCGAGCAGGAAGCACGGCTGTTGATTGCGTGTGCAACGGGAAGCCTGTTGTATCCACATCAGACGATTATGTCGGCAGACCAGTCGTGATGGATCGGCGGGGCTCCGTGTCGACACTAGGAGGTCCCGTCCGGTTGACAGAGGTAGATAGCCGGGAGATGGGCCTGGCTCGAGGCTAGCTCAAGGCTAACTGGTGCTTGCTTCGGGGGCGGTGGTGATTAACCAACAACATCCATTCGGTTGCAGCTAGCTAGTTGCGATGATCCGGTGTTAAAGTCCAGTGATTGTGATTCCGGCAGAAAAATCCGATATGTTCTTGGTCGATAGCGTGCTGTGCAGAAAGTGCAGACTGGCCGATAATAGTCCAGGCTAGAGCTGGCTGGTAGGTCCTCTGTAGCTCAATTGGTAGAGCATGGCGCTTGTAACGCCAGGGTAGTGGGTTCGATCCCCGGGACCACCCATACGTAAAAATCTATGCACACATGACTAAGTCACTTTGGATAAAAGCGTCTGCTAAATGGCATAATATTATATTATTATTATTATAGGTAGTGCAGGCCACGGACAATGGTGAAAACTGCTAACGGTGGCTAATACCAAGTAGCTAGTTAGCTGGCTAGTTTCAACCGGAGGTTCTGGATAAAAAGGTAAAATAAATAATAGAATCCGTTCCACATTGGGTGAGGCGGGTTGCAGGAAAGTATATTTAGTTGAAGGATGAAAAGTGTGATTGAGAAATATATACGAAAGAGAAAACAAAAAAATGGCTATTTACATAGACACAATACAGAGTACACGACCGCACTGCTACGCCATCTTGGTCAAAAAAAAAAAAATGAAATATCACATTGGCTGTGTGCTTAGGGTCGTTGTCCTGTTGAAAGGTGAACCTTCTCCCCAGTCAGAGGTCTGGGGAGAAGGTTCTGGAGCAGGTTTTTAATCAAGGCTCTTTCTATACTTTGCGCCGTTCATATTTCCCTCGATCCTGACTAGTCTCCCAGTCCCCACCGCTGAAAAACATCCCCACAGCATGCCACCATCCCATTGCTTCACCGTAGGGATGGTGGCAGGTTTCCTCCAGACGTGACGCTTGTCATTCAGGCCAAAGAGTTCAATCTTGGTTTCATCAGACAAAAAAATCTTGTTTCCTCATGGTTTGAGAGTCATTTAGGTGCCTTTTGGCAAACTCTAAGCGGGCTGTCATGTGCCTTTTACTGAGGAGTGGCTTCCGTCTGGCCACTCTACCATAAAGGCCTGATTGGTGGAGTGCTGCAGAGATGGTTGTCCTTCTGGAAGGTTCTCCCATCTCCACAGAGGAACTCTGGAGCTCTGTCAGAGTGACCATTGGGTTCTTGGTCACCTCCCTGACCAAGGCCCTTCTCCCCCGACAGCTCTAGGAAGAGTCTTGGTGGTTTCAAACTTCTTCCATTTAAGAATGATGGAGGCCACTGTGTTCTTGGGGACCTTTTTGGTACCCTTCCCCAGATCTGTGCCTCAACACAATCCTGTCTCAGAGCTCTACGGAAAATTCCTTAGACCGCATGGCTTAGTTTTTGCTCTGACTTGCACTGTCAACTGTGGGACCTTATATAGACAGGTGTGTGCCTTTCCAAACCACAGGTGGACTCCAATCAAGTTGTAGAAACATCTCAAGGATGAACAATGGAGACAGGATGCACCAATTTCAAGTCTCATAGCAAAGGGTCTGAATACTTATGTAAATAACGTATTTATGTTCTTTATTTTTTATAAATGTGAAAAAAATTCTAAAAACCTGTTTTCGCTTGGTCATTACGAGGTATTGTGTGTAGATTGATGAGGGAAAACAGGGCTATCTTCTGTATACCACCCCTACCTTGTCACAACACAACTGATTGGCTCAACTGATTGGCTCAAATTCATTATGAAGGAAAAATTAACCTAACACGGCACACCTGTTAATTGAAACACATTCCAGGTTACTACCTCATGAAGCTGGTTGAGAGAATGCCAAGAGTGTGCAAAGCTGTCAAAGGCAAAGGGTGGCTACTTTGAAGAAACTCAAATATAAAATAGATTTAGATTTGTTTAACACTTTTTTGGTTACTACATGATTCCATGTGTGTTATTTCATAGTTTTGATGTCTTCAATATTATTCTACAATGTAGAATAAAGTAAAAAATAAAGAAAATCCTTGAATGAGTAGGTGACCCCAAACTTCTGACTGGTATGCCTTCGGAAAGTATTCAGACCCCTTGACTTTTTCCACATTTTGTTACGTTACAGCCTTATTCTAAAATGGATTAAATTAAAAAGAACCTCAGCAATCTACCCACGATACCCCATAACAACAAAGCATAAAACAGGTTTTTAGAAAATGTTGCACATTTATAAAAAATAAATAACATAAATACCTTATTTACATAAGTATTCAGACCCTTTACTATGAGACTCGAAATTGAGCTCAGGTGCATCCTGTTTCCATTGTTCATCCTTGAGATGTTTCTACAACTTGATTAGAGTCCACCTGTGGTAAATTCAATTGATTGGCCAAACTGAGCAATCGGCGGAGAAGGGCCTTGGTCAGGGAGGTGACCAAGAACCCAATGGTCACTCAGAGCTCTAGAGTTCCTCTGTGCAGATGGGAGAACCTTCCAGAAGGACAACCATCTCTGCAGAACTCCACCAATCAGGCCTTTATGGTAGAGTGGCCAGACGGAAGCCACTCCTCAGTAAAAGGCACATGACAGCCCGCTTGGAGTTTGCCAAAAGGCACCTAAAGACCCAGACCAGGAGAAACAAGATTCTCTGGTCTGATGAAACCAAGATTAAACTCTTTGGCCTGAATACCAAGCATCATGTTTGGAGGAAACATGGCACCATCCCTAGGGTGAAGCATGGTGGTGGCAGCATCATGCTGTGGGGATGTTTTTCAGCGGCAGGGACTGGGAGACTAGTCAGGATCAAGGCAAAGATGAACGGATCAAAGTACAGAGAGATCCTTGATGAAAACCTGCTCCAGAGCGCTCAATACCTCAGAATGGGGTGAAGGTTCACCTTCCAACAGGACAACGACCCTAAGCACACAGCCAACACCACACAGGAGTGGCTTCGGGACAAGTCGTCTCTCCCGAGTGGCGCAGTGGTCTAAGGCACTGCATCGCAGTGCTAGCTGTGCCACTAGAGATCCTGGTTCGAATCCAGGCTCTGTCGTAGCCGGCCGCGACCGGGAGACCCATGGGGCGGCGCACAATTGGCCCAGCGTCGTCCAGGGTAGGGGAGGGAATGGCCGGCAGGGGATGTAGCTCAGTTGGTAGAGCATGGCGTTTGCAACGCCAGGGTTGTGGGTTCGATAAAATAATGTATGTGCTAACTGTAAGTCGCTCTGGATAAGAGCGTCTGCTAAATGACTAAAATGTAATGTAAATGTAAGTCTCTGAATGTCCTTGAGTGGCCCAGCCAGAGCCCAGACTTGAACCCGATCGAACATCTCTGGAGAGACCTGAAAATAGCTGTGCAGCAACACTCCCCATCCAACCTGAAAGAGCTTGAGAGGATCTGCAGAGAAGAATGGGAGAAACTCCCCAAATGCAGGTGTGCCAAGCTTGTAGCGTCATACCCAAGAAGACTCGAGGCTGTAATAGCTGCCAAAGGTGCTTCAGCAAAGTACTGAGTAAAGGGTCTGAATACTTATGTAAATGTGATATTTCCGTTTTTTTATTTGTAATACATTAGCAAACGTTTCTAAAAACCTGTTTTGCTTCGTCATTATGGGGTATTGTGTGTAGATTGATGAGGGAAAAAAACGATTTAATCAATTTTAGAATAAGGCTGTAACCTAACAAAATGTGGAAAAAGTCAAGGGTTCTGAATACTTTCCGAAGGCACTGTAAGTCTTACACAGCTACTGTACACCACCTGGGTCAGAGAAAGTCAGCTATTTGGTGGAGATTCCACTGTAGTGAGTCACGGGATACAGTGGCAGACTAGGCAGCCTCTCTGTATTAACCTATGGTGAATAATATGGCAATCACTGACAGTAGATTCAATGAAGAGACATTCTATCTCTTCTAGTTCTATCTGTTATGCTATATAAACCATGTATTCTGCAACGTAATAGTTTGTTTCGGGCCACCTTTGTCACTGATTGTTGCATGTTCTGACTACCACAAGAATTTGTCTCACTGAAAAATTCACTAATTGTAATGCACAAACACAGAGACAGACAGAAGCACACACACCAAACGGTGTCCATACTTATTTTGCAGGGGGTGTTTGATGTACTGCTCAGAACCAGGGACCACAGGTGGTGGAGTGAGGATTACTTCAGGTTGGGGCTCTTCTGTTTCAGGTGTATTCTGGATGGGATGACAGCAAAAACATGAATCAGTACAATATAAGCTGTTTGCAGGAAATCTGACAATAACAACATCCTTAGACCCATCTTGCCAATAGTTCTTAACATACGCAATCATATCAAAATCAAGGATAATCATGGATACTAACTACTACTGATACTAGATCAATACTAAATATGCATGTATTCCACCCATGTCTGACTTGTACATACAATTTTGATTCAAGCCAAACCTAGAATTTTAAAGGTCCTGTCTGTCATTTCTACTACTGAATGATGCATACATTTTACATTTTAGTCATTTAGCAGACGCTCTTCTCCAGAGCGACTTACAGTTAGTGAGTGCATACATTATTTTTTTTCATACTGGCCCCCCGTGGGAATCGAACCCACAACCCTGGCGTTGCAAACGCCATGCTCTACCAACTGAGCTACATCCCTGCCGGCCATTCCCTCCCCTACCCTGGACAACGCTGGGCCAATTGTGCGCCGCCCCATGGGTTTCCCGGTCGCGGCCGGCTACGACAGAGCCTGGATTCGAACCAGGATCTCTAGTGGCTCAGCTAGCACTGCGATGCAGTGCCTTAGACCACTGCGCCACTCGGGAGAGAAATGGTTTGTCGAGATCGGTGTGGAGGAACTTGACTGGCCTGCACAGAGCCCTGACCTCAACCCCATCGAACGCCTTTGGGATGAATTGTAACGCCGACTGTGTGCCAGGCCTAATCGCCCAACATCAGTGCCCGACCTCACTAATGTTCGTGGCTGAATGGAAGTCTCCACAAAATTGTTCCAACATCTAGTGGAAAGTCTTCCCAGAAGAGTGGAGGCTGTTATAGCAGCAAAGGGGGGACCAACTCCATATTAATGGCCATGATTTTGGAATGAGATGTTCGACGAGCAGGTGTCCACATACTTTTGGTCTTGTAGTGTACTTCAGTTGACTGGGTGACTCACTCACTACCTAGCTAAACCACTTTCAAACACTGATGTTGGCCTCTAGCAACCTAATTCATTAATGTCAGAGTATGTCGTATAGCTAACGTTAGCTAGCTAGTTTATATAGCTAGGTAACGTTAGCTAAATCAAATTGGGAACACCATTTAGTTAACGTTAGCTAGTTAGCCTAGTAGGAAGCTAATAATTAGCTAACTAGTTAGTTACAGATATTCGAATAGTTAATGATGGATCGGTTGCAAATTCATTACATTTGGCCCCAGAACAGGTAGTTAAATTTGGAAAAATCGTCCGATTCAAATGGTCTAGGTAGCCCCATAGTCCCAACGTTAGTTAGCAAGTTAATGTAAAACCTTGCTAGCGCAGCACGGACACACGTGTCCAGATGTCACCAGTTTTTGATTCGTGTAAATAAATCCGATCACAAATACGATAATAAATATGAAAGGACACAATTAAAGTGATAGGTAGAGTAATGTATCGAAGTATATTGGATTAAAGAGCCAAGTGTGAACCACCGATGTCCAGTCCCTCGTCACCAATGCCACCCCCTAAATCCATCGCTAACGTTAGCATCCATTGCTGAGCATGTTGGAACCAGACACCCAAGACTTCACAGCTCCCGAAGCCAAATATTCAATTGAAATCGGGTAGATTTGACTGCCATAAGATTGAACTTAACGACATAAAAACAGGATGGCTTTTTTTTTTTTTTTTTGTCGTGTAGGTTCCACGAAATGTCCATATACCTCAATCTCGCTTACCGGCTCCGAAGTCGCCATCTTGCCTGTCAAAATTATCTTGTCTGTTTCGCGCTAGTGCGTCACGAACCACTAAAATAATCTACGGAAGCCGAGTAAGCCCATTTCTTCTTCTTCAGTGGGGTTTTATCGGCTGTTGGCATCCAACGTTATGGTGCATTAACGCCACCTACTGTACTGGAGTGTGGGCCAGAGACAGGGAGAAACTAAATCCTACCTGCCAGCCAGTCTAATGACGTTCTACTCAATATATTCTTTAAACTAATGTCCTGTATCCCCTTCTCCCTCATACTAGATCTCATCCTCTCTCTTTCCCTCGGATACTGCCCACACTGTAGCAATACATGCTCCACGGTCTCTGTTTCCTGACAATAATCACACTTTCCTGTTGGATGCTTTCCTATCAGATTTAATGTCTTATTCAACTGGCTGTGTCCCACCCTTAATCTTGTAAAAATAGCCTCCTCTCTTCTGTCCCTTCCTGCCGTCCTGTATATATCAGTCTTTTTGCCTCTGCCTTGCTCATTGAAACTTCAACATCAACATCCCCACTACTAAGTGCTTGTTTAGCCTGTTCATCTACTGCCTCGTTCCCCTCCACCCCCACATTGGCTGGGACCCAAGTAAATCTTATCTGAAAACCCATCTGTTTAATCCTGCCATGGGTTTGTAGTACCTCATAAAGCAGGTTTTGTCTGCTACGTGAGCTAAAGGACTGGAGACTCATTAACACTGCACATGAATCAGAGCAAATAACTACTCTTGTCTTGTTTGACTTCCTCCACCCACTGCAAGGCCATCAGCTCCGCCGTGTATACAGCCAGATGATCTGTAATAAATTTCCTGACTTCCACCCCCACATTCACATTTTAGTCATTCAGCAGACGCTTTTATCCAGAGCGACTTACAGTTAGTGAGTGCATACATTTTTCATACTGGCCCCCCTGTGGGAATCGAACCCACAACCCTGGCGTTGCAAACGCCATGCTCTACCAACTGAGCTACACAGGGCCATATGCTGACCCACTAGGTCCTGTCCTTGGATCTTTTGAACCATCTGTATATTTACATTTACATTTTAGTCATTTAGCAGACGCTCTTATCCAGAGCGACTTACAGGAGCAATTAGGGTTAAGTGCCTTGCTCAAGGGCACATCGACAGATTTTTCACCTAGTCGGCTCGGGGATTAGAACCGGCGACCTTTCGGTTACTGGCACAACGCTCTAAACCACTAAGCTACCTGCCGCCCTATAAATGGCCACAAAATCCTGATACAGTTTCCAGATGTCTCTTAAAGAAATCAGCTGGATCAACCCCCCTATCCTTCTGTAGTCTCTCCAACACTTCTAGATCAACTACTGGAGGCGGGTGTAGCCATGGTGGATTAACATGAATAACTACCGTTGGACTAAACTCCCTTCCATACAGTCCCATCTCCTTCGCCTGGGTATTACCCACCCACCCAAAGCTCGTGTTCTGTCTTCGCTCATGTTCCCAGCATGCCTGTAAAATGCCTTTTACAGGATGAGACACCCCATGTCCTTGTAGGTTAATTCATTGCCAGCTGCTGTCTCCTAATCTGCAATGGCATATCCCCCATCTCCACCTGTAATGCAGCCACTGGGGACGTCCGAAACGCCCCACTACATATTCAGTCTTTTTGCCTCTGCCTTGCTCATTGAAACTTCAACATCAACATCCCCACTACTAAGTGCTTGTTTAGCCTGTTCATCTACTGCCTCGTTCCCCTCCACCCCCACATTGGCTGGGACCCAAGTAAATCTTATCTGAAAACCCATCTGTTTAATCCTGCCATGGGTTTGTAGTACCTCATAAAGCAGGTTTTGTCTGCTACGTGAGCTAAAGGACTGGAGACTCATTAACACTGCACATGAATCAGAGCAAATAACTACTCTTGTCTTGTTTGACTTCCTCCACCCACTGCAAGGCCATCAGCTCCGCCGTGTATACAGCCAGATGATCTGTAATAAATTTCCTGACTTCCACCCCACATTCACATTTTAGTCATTCAGCAGACGCTTTTATCCAGAGCGACTTACAGTTAGTGAGTGCATACATTTTTCATACTGGCCCCCCTGTGGGAATCGAACCCACAACCCTGGCGTTGCAAACGCCATGCTCTACCAACTGAGCTACACAGGGCCATATGCTGACCCACTAGGTCCTGTCCTTGGATCTTTTGAACCATCTGTATATTTACATTTACATTTTAGTCATTTAGCAGACGCTCTTATCCAGAGCGACTTACAGGAGCAATTAGGGTTAAGTGCCTTGCTCAAGGGCACATCGACAGATTTTTCACCTAGTCGGCTCGGGGATTAGAACCGGCGACCTTTCGGTTACTGGCACAACGCTCTAAACCACTAAGCTACCTGCCGCCCTATAAATGGCCACAAAATCCTGATACAGTTTCCAGATGTCTCTTAAAGAAATCAGCTGGATCAACCCCCCCCCTATCCTTCTGTAGTCTCTCCAACACTTCTAGATCAACTACTGGAGGCGGGTGTAGCCATGGTGGATTAACATGAATAACTACCGTTGGACTAAACTCCCTTCCATACAGTCCCATCTCCTTCGCCTGGGTATTACCCACCCACCCAAAGCTCGTGTTCTGTCTTCGCTCATGTTCCCAGCATGCCTGTAAAATGCCTTTTACAGGATGAGACACCCCATGTCCTTGTAGGTTAATTCATTGCCAGCTGCTGTCTCCTAATCTGCAATGGCATATCCCCCATCTCCACCTGTAATGCAGCCACTGGGGACGTCCGAAACGCCCCACTACATATTCTGAGTTCTTGCCCCTGTATGACATCTAGCCTTTCCAGTGAGGTCCGGGCTGCCGAACCATATGCTATACTGCCATAGTCTGTTACAGATCGGATCAATGCAACATACATGGTCTTCAATGAGGAATGCCCAGCCCCCCACTCCTTCCCCGTCAGACAGCACATCACATTTAGCACATTCTTACACTTTCCCACCACTCTCTCAATGTGTTCTGCCCAGGTCAGTCTAGTGTCAAAGTATACCCCAAGGAACCTGAAGGCCCCCACCCTCTCCAAGTTTTTCCCATATAACCGCAAGCATACCTCATCTCCCACCTTCCTCCTGGTAAAGAACACTGTTTGAGTTCTCTACAGAGAACCTGAATCCCCAAATTAATGCCCACCGCTCTAGCTCATCAATTGCTTCCTGTACCTTCCTGACTATGTATGGCACATTTCTTCCCCTCTTCCATAAGGCCCCATCATCTGCAAATAACGACCTCCCTATATCCGGCTGTACCTGAGAGTAAACATTATTGATCATGATTGAGAACAACAGAGGACTAATCACGCTCCCCTGTGGTGTACCGTTATCCATCAAGTAGCTGCCTGATAAAGACTTCCCCACCCTCACCTGGATAGACCTTCCAAACAGGAAATCCTTTATCCAGTTGTACGTTCTTCCTCCTAGCCCTATAATATCAAGCTTGATTAACAACCCCTCCTTCCACATCATATCTACGCCTTCTCCAAATAAAAAAAGACAGCTACAACAGTCTCCTTGTTCACCTGAGCCTTCCTGACCTCTGCTTCTAAGGTTCCCCTACCCTTCCTGAACCCACTCTGATGTGGCGATACTAGCCCTCTGCTCTCCAGGAAATAAGTTAGCCTCTCCGTAATCATACGTTCCATAATCTTACATACATGTGATGTTAAAGCTATTGGCCGATAGCTTGTTGGCTTCGTTGGATCCTTCCCGGGCTTCCGGATTAGAACCACTACTGCCTCCTTCAAACTGCCTGGTAGTTTCCCCTCCTCCCACACTCTGTTGTACAACACCAATACCTTATCTAGTGCCTCATCACTAAAATGGGCCAACATATCATAGCACACCTCATCTTTCCCAAGTGAAGTTAACCCAGCCTTACCTATTGCTCTTTTCACCTCTGCCCTGGTAAATGGTGCATTTAACACATCATTTACATCCTCCCTCCTATCCAGCACTCCAGGATGCTCCTATCTCGTGTTCTCTCTCTCCCTCTGCCCCTCCTCTGATAGATTTGTGGAGCTATGCACTTGGACAAAAATGGATTATAGTAGTTCACTACCGCTAGCACCCCTCCACCACCACATATTCCTGTTCAATACCTTTGACTATCATCTTGTAGGGAATTCCTTGCTTTATGAAGGTGGTACATATTCGCTTTTCTATGTATACCATATCGCTGCCCACCTGCCCCGTAATCCCCGGTCTAGATGCTCCTACCCATCTCTCCCTTGAACATGTATCTCCCTGGACCTGGACCACCCTCACTGCCTCAGCATATGACACCCTTCTCTCCACTCTCACTTGTTGCACCTCCACTGCCTGCTTCATAGCCTCACACCCACTATACGACACACTATGAGCACCCCCACAGTTGCAGCACTTTGGTTGTACACCATCCCCACACTTCCCATACTCATGCTCCCCTCCACACCTGACACACCTCTTTTTCTCTTTACAGACTGTTGCCACATGCCCAAACCTCTGGCATTTATAACATCTTAAAGGCTTCGGTACATAAGCCCTCACATAATAACTCATATATCCTGTTACTTTATTTGGCAGTCAACGTTATCGGACTCATCGCCCCAACTCCCCCTTCCTCCCTAAAATTCAGAATCACTTTATGCTCCTCCTCACCTCCATGTTCCCCTCGCATCTTATCTTGCCCTTCCTCTGCACTTTCTACCTCCGAACGTCCACTAGCGTTGGAACCTTGCTCTCCTCAAACTTCCTTTTCTGCCTCCATAGACCTCTCGCTCCCCTCATACCCCTGCTCCCTTTCTCTCCCGCTTTCTTTTTCTCTTTCTTACTCCCTCCTTTATTTGTACCGCTATGTTCCATACTTGCTTCACTTTCTTCTCCATCACTATCTCCTACATATCTGACCCATTCACAGCACAGCCGTGCCGAACCACCGCCACACCGAGTAAAGTTTGTTTGTTTTTCAACAATTTATCCTTCTCCAAACGCAACCTTCCTCCAACCTTGGTCTAGTAAGCCCACTATCTCTGACGGTATACTTTACGCACGCAGGACTTTTATCACTATTTATGGCCAATTATAATAACTCTTTCAATCTCCACTACAGACTGATAGCGAAATGTTTCACAGTGTGACAAGGAAATGGACCCGAGGAATAAGGTGGGCTATCTTTTTGTTCTACTGGGTTGACTTCTGTTCACAAAAGAAAATTCCTCACATTTGGAGTAGGCCTACTCATATATCAGGGGTCTTGCTATATGTTGTGTCTGAAGAAAGTTTATCTACTATATTGACCAGATAGACACTCAAGTGGCCGCTCTAACAATGAAAATAAATGTCTTCAAAAATGGTAGACTTATTATACCAGATATATTAGAGAAAGGAGGAGATGGGAATCCATGGACAATGGGTGGAGGAACGTATAACGCAGCAGACTGTCGACCAATCGCGTTCACGTTGTCATACTGCTTTACGCGGTTGATTAACTAATCGCTC